>NW_026261729.1:0-38839 GCF_024628925.1 Lodderomyces margitis
AGCGTCTGATTCTGGATCAATAATGACTACAGTTCTAATGCTCTCTTCATTTGAAGGTGGACTGTTTTCTTCATCTTGATTTCCAGTGTTGGTGCCGTTTGAGCGTGGCGTAGTGTCAATACTTAACGGGTTACCAGTGGGCTCTGTTACCGTATCAGGTGGGAGATTGACAAGAAAAAGCCCTGTTCCTTCACGCTCTTGTTGGTACACAAGTGGATCTTCCGATGGTTGATTCTGAAGTGCACTGTGGACATAATTGTCACTATTGTCACTATTGTCATTATTGGGAACCTCTTCTTCTTCTTCAGTCAGGAGTAGCTCTGGTTCGTCACACACATATACATACACACACTCACACACACACACACACACACTCTCTCTCTCTCTCTCTCTCTCTCTCTCTCACACACACACACACACACTCTCTCTCTCTCTCTCTCTCTCTCTCTCTCTCTCTCTCTCTCACTCTCTCTCACACACTCACACACACACACACACACACACTCTCTCTCTCTCTCTCTCTCTCTCACTCTCACACACACTCTCTCTCTATTTCTCTCCTTCTCCTTCTCCTCACCCACTTGACATAAACGAATAGTGTGTATATGTTACTTCTCTTTTCAGAAACTATTAGTGAAGCTGATGGAAAAAGAAAGCATATCCTGCATGTAATGTAATGTAAAGAAAAAGAAAAATAAGTTAGTGTAGGGGTAGTAGTAGTGTAGTAGTGTAGTAGTAAAGTAAGTAAGTAAGTAAGCGAGTAAGTAAGTAAGTAAGCGAGTAAGTAAGTAGGTAAATAAGAAAGTAAGTAAGTACAGTTAGTGTAGTGTAGTGTAGTGTAGAACTAAGTAAAGTAAGTAGTAGAAGTAGTGTGAAGAGGATCAAAAAAAAATTTCTAAAGACACAAAATATTTTTATAAAACTTTCTCTCCGTCTCTCTCTCTCTCTCAGTCTCAGTATTTTTTTTTTTAAATTTTTTTTCAGTAAGAGGAGGGTATAAAATATACACTGCACCAGACATATTTGTTATCAAAGACAGACATAGATCCTTTTATAAGATATGTCTGATAACAACGTCCATGACTCCAAGCCTGACTCAGGCGCTGTTGTCCCTGATGCAAATGCAAATGCAAATGCTGCAGCTACTAAAACAGGGGCAGCATCTGATGCTAAAGATTCAGGTAAATCATCGGGTGATCCAAAAATTGAAAACCAGCAACAGCAACAGCAACAACAATTACAAGCTCACTTGCTGGGCCAGGTTAATCAAGGCTACAACTATCAACAAGGCCAGGGCTCGTTCCCTAATAACTACCAATATGGACAAAATGTGAACCAAAATTACAATGGCAGCGCAAATTTTCACAACAAGGGCCAATACAATAATTCTAATAAACACCATCCAGGAAACAGACAGAATTTCAACAACAATGGTAACAACTCAAACTCCAAGTTCAACCATAACAACAACAGTCAAAACAATCCCAATGCTCTGGCCCATTCTCACAGAAAGCTGTTTAGTAATGCTAAAATGAATCACACTCATCCCAATCAGCAACAGCAACAACAGCAGCAGCAACAGCAGCAGCAACAGCAACAGCAACAGTATATGGGATATGCATATGGCACTGCGGTTCCACAAGCCTTTCAGTACGGCTATATGCCTCAATATTATGTTCCTATGCCATACATGTCACCGGCATCTCAATCATATGTTTCTCCAACCAGCAGCGCTTCCAGTAGCTCAACACCTCAATACGTTCACCCCCAAACAAGAACTCCACCTGTTCCAAAAGTGAAATTGACCACCAAGGACGGTAAGCCAGTTGACTTGGAGGAAAAAAAGAAGAAGACTGCATCGTCAACCCCAGTAGCATCACCTTACGCCAAACATGCATCACCAGCAACTGTCCCTGCAACCACCACTACACATGCTGAAAAACTGGAATCATCAACACCAGGTGCCGCATCTACAGAATCTGCTGGTGCTGCAGCTGCCACTGCTTCCGCTGGCTCCCCAGCATCTGCATCTGCATCTGCATCTGCATCCGCTCCAGCACCTGTTCTTTCAGCAGCAGAAGAATTCAAAAGAAAAATCAGAGAAAAAGCTGCTGCTGCCGCTGCCGCCAAAGAAAAAGAAAAGAAAGATGCCGAAGGTACTCAAGAGAAGGAAAAACCAAAAGACGAACCAAAAGTCGAACTTGGGGATGCAGCAGCAAAGGTGGAAACTCTGTCGGACTCTAAAGGAAATAATACAGAAACGAGCTCCGAAGCGAAGAAGTCTGAACCTTCAGAGGTTGAAGAACCAAATATGAGTGCAGGTTCTGAATCTGGGGTGACATCAGAGGTAGCTGATGAAGGAAAACCCGCGGAGTCTCTTGAATCTACCCAGCCCATTGAAGCTACAAATCAGGAACAAGTGGCTGGTGTTAGCCCAGTAGAACCAACAGAGACGAGAGAACAAGAGAAATCACAAAGTGAAGAAGTTGGTGAGACCACGCAAACCGAGGCTGTACAACTAGAGACAAAGGATGATGTCACAACAGAAAAAGCAGACACTACCGCCGACACTGCCGCCGACACTACCGAAACATCTGCATTTGCTGACACTAAAGACGCACCCGAAACGGCAGAACCTGAGTCGTCAGAAAATACCGAGAAAACACTCGATATTTCACAGTTTATGCAAAAGATATCTGAAGTCCATACAATTACAAACATTTTGGAAACTGCTTATCCTGAGAACATAAAAGGCGTTGACAGCTCAAAACAAATTCCCAGCAAAAAGTACAGATATGATCCGCAGTTCTTAATTCAATTCCGTGATGTCGTACAATACCCCATTGATACAGAATTCAAAACGCGTTATAGCTACTTGGAATTTGGCCTGCTGCAATCCGCCAGACGTTCAGGATCCACTAGAGACTCCTCGTCTCGTAATGCCGGTCCAGGTCCTAGACAATCAAGTAACATGGGACGTTTTGGTGGCCCTCATGACAAGCGAGGTGGCCTTTCTAATGGTCCTAATGCGTATGATAGCAGACAAAATTCCAGAACCGGCTCTAAAAGAAGAGGTACATCTACAAGAGATAAATCTACTAGAAAACCACTTCAGTCAAAGAGAGGTAGAAACAATGAAGCACGCGAACCAACCGAAGAAGAATTGGCTAAGGAGGCGCAGAAACCAGCTGAGGACGTTAAACCGTTGGAGAAATCGGCAAATAGATGGGTGCCTAAGTCAAGAGCTAAAAAGACTGAGGTGCGTTATGCTGAAGATGGTAGTATCATAATGGAGAAGGATGATGTGGAAAGGAAGATTAAATCATTATTGAACAAATTGACGTTGGAAATGTTTAATGAAATTACGGATGAGATGTTGGATATAACCAAGCAATCTAAATGGGAAACTGATGCGTCAACTATTAAACAGACCATATCTTTAACGTTTCAGAAGGCGTGTGATGAACCTTATTGGTCAGAGATGTACGCTAAATGGTGTGCCAAGATGACAACGCACATTCTTCCGGAAATCACGGATGAAACAAGTACATTGAAAGACGGCACTCACCCATCCGGTGGTGCATTGGCTAGAAGAGTGTTGTTAACTACATGTCAAGTTGAGTACGAAAAAGGTTGGAGTGACAAATTGCCAACCAATCCTGATGGCTCTCCACTCGAGCCAGAAATGATGAGTGATGAATATTATGTCATGGCTGCCGCAAAAAGAAGAGGTTTGGGTCTTGTCAAGTTCATTGGTCACTTGTACAATTTGAATATGTTGAATGACCAGGTCATTTACGTGTGTCTTAAAGATCAATGTAGCAATACTACTGACCCGTCGGAAGACAGTTTGGAAAATCTTGCCCAATTAATAAAGACTGTTGGACCCAAATTGGATGCCAATGAACGTACTAAAACTATGCTCAAGATTGTGTTTGAAAATATAAATACAATTTTGAACAATGTCAAGTTGAGTTCTAGAATAAAGTTTATGTTGATGGACTTGCAAGATTTGAGGAAGGCAAGGTGGCAAACGGGAAAGCAAGAAGCACAACCTACAACTATCGAAGCTATACACCGAGATGCGGAGATGAAAAAATTGAAAGAGGAGAGGGAAAAAGGTAGAAGACCGCAAAACACCGGAAGAGGAGGCAGTCTGCATTATGGATCAAATAACTTGGGTGGTGCTGGTGGCGGAAGTTCGAGATCAAATTCAGGGTTTGGCTCAAATGCAGCATCAAATTCAAACTTTTTCAGAAAATCGCCTTCGGTGGGAAGATCCGACTCTAATGTTAGTAGAAGTGCTAGTGAACGTGGAGGTTCGGCTGCCAACACCTCCAGCAACCTTGCCGGAAGTGACATTCAAAGAGATTCCTCAAGGAGGTCAGAAAATCAGCAAGTTAATAGATTTGCTGCATTAGGTGGTGATGAAGAGGAGGTGGAAGATGAAGGAACTCGTGATGCTGGAGAGGAGAAAGGGAACCAAGGTGCCGAGAAGAGTCAAGCTATAGAAACTCCAGGGGAGAGTTGAGATGTTTTATATATGGGCATGTAAATCAACTTTTTGTACATTAACGTACGCTTTTTTATCTTTTTATAAAACTGATTTTACATAATATTCTCAAAAAGAGCACAAGCTCACTGAAAAAAAGTGTACATTTACAACATGGGACCTCTAATCAATATGTAAAAGACACTTACGACATGGCTAAACTATCATACTGCGGGCTGGTATATACATACTCATTTTGATAATCACTCATCCTGTCTTTCAAAAACTTCAACAACTCCTCCACCTCCAGCACCAAGACATTAGTACTTAGTGCATCCATCGTTGTTTGACTGATTAGTCCCGGTAAAGACACTAGCAATCTTAGTAGATGTTCTACTCCGTAAACTTTAGCCTGACTATGCTCTTGCGTTATGGTGTTGTTTTTCAATAAGTCCAAGTACTGCAAGTTTTCGTACTTGTACAACAAAAGTAAACTTACAGATCTATCGAAATAAATCTCTAGACCATGTAATATTTCAGTGAGAACTCCTAGCTGATGTGATTGAAGGTTTTTTGATCTCCAAATTTTATAGTCTTGGAGAATAGTAGACACGCTTTGTTGACTTGGTAAGTCCACTAGTTTCTTATCCTTGGTGATATACTGCCAATCGTTAACTAAAAGATATTTCAATTCAGGAGGAAACGAAAGGTTGATACTTATGCTCTTTTTTGTTGCTTTTGATTGAGAAGTTGAATTATTGGACGACGACGACGATGACGAACCTGCACTGTTTAATTTTGTTTTCTTGTTTCCGTTGTTGTTGTTTTTGCTCGCCGATTCTGTTGGACCAGTCGAAGATTCTCTCTTGACTCGTTTCTTCTTTGTCAATTGTTCCAATTCTTGTTTCTTAAACTTGTTTTCGTCGTTGATTTCTAGTATCCTGTCGATCCCTACCCATTCATCCCATTTCAGGTTCCACCCTTGATAATGCAACAAGTAACACGTGACATTATCCCATTTTTTAGCACTGAATTTGTGATTCTGTTCCAAGGTCTCCTGTTGCAAATCACCGTTCAATATGAATGAATCCTTTGCATTTTTCATTTTTATTATTTTTGCTTCATATATGAGAGGACCATGATACGCATAAACCAACTGGTTTGGTTTCAAGTCAACCATACTGGACTCGTTGGATTGTTCTATTCGGTAATTGTAGATGTAGCCTCTGCAGAGTCGCTAAATTCTTTCAAGTGCAATCAGTCAAGTTCTCCCACAAATAGCTGTTCCTTTTATTTGGCCATACGCAATATGTGCGTGCTTTTTTTGATTTTTTTTCTCTTTCGCCTTAAATCTTTTTTTCAAAATGAGCAAAGTGTGAGAGCAAGTCTGAGACAAACCACCAAATAAACACACCGACACCGACACACACAGAGAGAAAGAATCAATTAAAATAAACCAACTTCACATTACGTTTTCATTCACACCCAGAGCTAATAAATACAAATGAAATGTCCCAGTCCTCGAGTATAGTCGGTGTGCATTATAAAGTGGGCAAAAAAATTGGAGAGGGTTCATTCGGGGTTATTTTTGAAGGCATCAACATCTTAAACAATCAACAGGTTGCAATCAAGTTTGAACCGAGGAAATGTGAGGCTCCGCAATTGCGCGATGAGTATAGATCTTATAGAATCTTGAACAAGACGACAGGGATTCCGCAGGCCTATTTTTTTGGACAAGAGGGCGTTCATTCAATATTGATAATTGACCTTCTTGGGCCTTCGTTGGAGGATCTCTTTGATTGGTGTAATCGCAAGTTCAGCTTAAAGACGACAATACAAGTCGCAAAGCAGATGATTGAAAGGGTGGAATCCATACATGAACACGACTTGATATATCGCGACATAAAACCAGATAATTTTCTTATAGGAAGACCAGACACACCGGAAGCAAACCAAATATTTGTTGTTGACTTTGGAATGGCAAAGCAGTATCGAGATCCCAAGACAAAAGTTCACATACCATATAGAGAAAAGAAGGCTTTGAGTGGCACAGCTAGGTACATGTCGATTAATACTCATTTAGGTAGGGAGCAGCTGAGGCGGGACGATTTGGAAAGTCTTGGCCATGTGTTTATGTATTTTTTGCGGGGGTCTTTGCCGTGGCAGGGTTTAAAGGCTCCAACAAACAAACAAAAGTATGAAAAAATAGGGATGAAGAAACAAACTACTTCGGTAAATGAATTATGTTATGGTTTACCTATTCAATTTGCTCAGTACTTGACATACGTGAGAAACTTGAACTTTGATGAGACGCCCGACTACAAATACTTGGTTGGATTGATGGACAAAGCTATGCTAACACTCGGCTTTGAGGAGGATGGTCATTATGATTGGATGGATTTGAATAACGGCAGAGGCTGGGATGCGGCGTTGAACAAAAAGGCAAACTTGCACGGGTATGGAAACCCCCATCCCCCAAGGAGGTCGCAGCTACAGCAGCAACAACAACAACTACAGCAACAAAAGAGTCATAATACAAATTCACCGTCATACCAGCGGCTCCAAAGCTATGCAAATTATCCACTGAATCAACAGCCACAGCAGCAACCGCTCTTGGGCAAGAAATTGGATGGCCGAAATGCTGCTACTACTGCTGCTGGTGCGCAAAGAAGGTATGGGTATCAATCAATTAATCAGGACTCCAAAGCTTCAATGTTGGTAAATGCGTACCAGCCTGGACAGGAACGAGATTTGGAATATGGCGGTGATCAGAATGGTATAATCAACTCGAGAAATGACGAGGATCTTCATTCAGACACTTCAAGTTTCAATAGAAAGAAAAGCCGGTCTTGCTTCTTCTGTTGTTACATATAGCAGTAGTTTATAGATTAATGTGTTATTAAATAAAGATCTATAACCATTCTTTTTGCAATGACTGATTACAATTTAGAGGCATCAACAAATTGCACACCTTGATCAATTGATCCCTTCAATCCTTTCAACGCAATTTCAACTAGTTTCTTTTCATCGTCGGTGACGTGAAGTGATTTAAAGGGGTCAATAAACGAACTGACTGCCCCATTGCTCAAAAATACTGGAACTGAAAAGAACTCGACTCCCTGCAAATGGGCATCAGAGAATTCTTTTCCACCTGGGATACCTGGCAAGTAGATGTAGGCAGAGTCAGGAATGGCTTCGTTCTTTGAACGTCCAGATAAGGAGTCAATCACGTATTCGGCAAACCTGTAGCCAGCATAGGCCATCGACAAAGTGGCGGAACCAGCACCATTTTTAGCCTTGACAACTTCGTCACCACCAAACTGAACACGGTGTACAAAATCATCGTACTGTGATTTGCTACTGATCAAACCAACCAGCTTGTTATAGTTGATCAATGGAACAATAGTATCACCCGAATGGCCACCAATAACGGAGATTTTTCCCTTCAAAGTGTTTGGATTAGTATTTGTTAATTCACCAAAAAAAGTTTCAGCTCTGACGCTGTCCAAGGTGGTTACACCAAATAACTTCTTGGGATCAAACACACCCAATTTCTTCAAAACTTGTGCTGCGATGGGAACTGTTGAATTGACGGGGTTGGAAATGATTAAAATTGCAGCTTTGGGGGCAGTTCTTCCAATATTCGCAACCAAGTCTCTAATGATAGATGCATTGATGTTGAATAAATCTGCCCTAGTCATTCCTGGCTTACGGGGGACACCAGCCGGGATGATGACAACATCAGTGTCTTTTAGAGCATCCACAATAGCTGTTTTATCTTCTTTGTCCTTTGGCTGGTAGCCAGTGACCACTGCTGGCGTATTGATGTGGGATAAATCGGCAGCAACCCCTTTAGCATTGACAATATCAAACAATGCCAATTCAGTGACATTGGTATTTAATTTCAACAATAAAGATAATGGTTGGCCAATACCTCCTGCGGCTCCTGCAACTGTGACTTTAACCATAATGTGTGCTGTGTTTTAATAAAAAAAATCGTGGGAGAATGAGTAACAACTTAACTGTGAAAAGAAAAGAGTATTAAAGATGATATATATTTTTTGTTGTTGGTGGTTGGTTGTTAATTGTTTGCTTTTAAAAAGAAAGCACATGCAATGGTTGGAGGAGGAGAGAATATATATATATATATATATATATATATGTAACAGTTTAAGTAATCCTGTGGTTTTTTTGTGTGTAGAGAGAAAAAAGGGACGTGGGGTAGGAGCAGAATTATCCGTTGATTAAATTGTAGCACGTGATCTCATTTAAAAATCACCAAAGTACCCGGCTATGAACCAAAAGTTGTTCATAAATGTTTGAATACTGCTACAACTTGCCAGTAACTATTTACTGAGAGCTGAGCTCTTGAATGGTTTCAAATGATACTTTAGTGTGTTGGTGCTAATATGTTTAATGTTACTGACCATCATTGTCGCTTAGAAATACCGAGGGTAAATTATAACAAGAATTAACGTTTACGAACTACAGACAGGGTTGTTGCATCAGTTAGCAACAACTTTTTATAAATTGAATGATACTGTACCCCCCTATGGTTACCTTATGAGGCCGAGCATGTTAAATACCTACTGCCTTGACAGACTCCTACTTCGGTATTAAAAAAGGACACACAATTTTGTCACCTATTCTACGACGATTTATGACGCAGACACTGCTTTTGATGGTGCTCAAGTCACTTAGACTAACCTACCCCATTGGATCTGCTCGACTGCTTAGTTACTATCTTCATTCAGTCGCAACCTCAGAGTACTTCGCTTGATGGACGTTTTATAAAGTGTGTGTCTCCGTGTCTGTGTCTGTGATTCGCGAACAAAACAAATGCACCGAAGAAAAAAAATAAAAGAAAACAAATTTTTTTTTTTAATCCAGAGCAAAGAGAAGAAAGACACAACTCCGATAGAATTCATTTGACAAGTCAACTCGTCACCACTCAAAAGATTTAAACAAACTTTCAAAAACGTAAAAAAGAAGCATAATCAATACTTGTCTCATCGTACCAACTACTTCAATCGCACATGCTCAAATCAACTATCACCTTACTTCTTACGTCTGTGTTGCTATCAAACGCCATCGATTGTTCTGTCAAGGACCTCCAGCCTTACAATTTCGAAAGCATCAAAGGAACTCACTCATTCTCAACAATTAAAAACACGCCTCCCACAAGAACTAACATCACTTGGACCTTTGGTATATGTGAGTCTATATCCAATGATAAGAAAAACGATTTGCAAAAGTGTCCACAAAACTCCGATATCTGTGGAATCACATCGATCTTACGCGATAACGAAGAACCGATCGTATCTGAAGTTATCGGTTTCAACTCAAATCTTCAAAAGAGCTACGATCCATTGGGTGATAAGGGCGATGGTGGGATTAAAATCACTTACTCAGGAGTCAACTGGGGTGATTCTTTACTTGATGCTGAACTAAGCTTTGTCTGTGATAAGTCGATAAAGGAGAATCACAAATTCGGATTGGATAGCTGGAACGGTGAAGTTTTGAAAATTTCAATGAGGTCAAAAGCTGCTTGTATTACCAGTGATAATGACAAGAAAAAAAACAATGATAATGGCAACTCAGACAAGAAGAAGGATAACGGTGAGTCATGGGGCTGGTTCACCTGGATATTCATCTTTTTGGTGTTATTCTTGAGCATCTACATTATTGGAGGTGCTTGGTTCCAGTACAACAAAGGCAATGCCATTGATTTCCAAAGTGCACTCAAGGAGGTTCTTGAAAACTTCTTTACATTATTGCAAAGCTTGCCTGGATTTATTAGAGAGATCCTTGAGAAGGTTGTCGGCAGGGGTAATAACAGGGGCGAGTATAGTGCTGTATAAATGGAATCAATTTATAGTCTATAGTGAAATATAATGTCGATTAGTTTTAAATGTAGGTTTCTAAGCACATCAATGCAATTGGCACTGATTTGTACCTTTTAAAAAAAAGGGGGGAACCAAACCTGTCGGTGTCTTGTGAAGGCACAAAGTTATCACGCTTGAAGTTGGCAGTATAAAGAAAGTGGAGCCTGTGTATCCGATTGGATTCTGCAACAGAGAAATGACAGAGTGTTCGCTACCAACTTCACGTCTAACGGTCGTGTGGTTAAAATGTTCCTGGTCAGGCCACAAAAGCATAGCTTTTGGAAAGATTGCAGTCAGTGCAATATAGCTTCAGGCAAAACGGTGATGCTGCATGAACTCCATTCATTTTCTTGAATACCCTCGGCTCAACTGTGTGTGTTTTTTGTGTATCGTATTGTCCCGCACTTATGCTCCACATTTCATGAAAATTCCGAAAGGGTTTTTTGTGCACGACGGCAGTGTAATAAAGATTCTATGGTATCAAAAGTCTTAACGAAAGTAGCCAATAACGCTTATAAAGGGCGCCATTAGGCGGTCGAGGTTACTCACCCAAGTCAACGGTTGCAGTTGTTTGCAATACATCAGTATGAGTAAAGTTGAAAGCTGACATTTTGGAGAGTATAATACAAATTATGTTAGCATGTGATTTATTTGATGCCAGGTTAGAGCATGAAGACCCTCGGCCGCCTTGAAGTAGTAATCTCTTTCGGCTAATACATAGGTAATTAAACCCCCTCGCCAGGCTAACGACATAGCTTGCATATTAAAAATAATACCGAATAAGCTGTTCTATTCTAACAGCGTGTAGTAACCACTTCCATGCACGAAAAGAATCAGGTGTAGAATCGAAAAAAAGAAAAAAGAAAAATAAAATAAAATCAATCCCTATCAACAACAACAACAACAACAACAGCAGCCTACCTTGTTCTTAGATTGTTTCTTCACCGACTAAGTAACCCTCTTTTTACTGCTCGACACGAGAAATACCAATAGAAGATTGCTAATACACGCTTTTATTCCATTCTTAACCAAATCAGACCAACATGTCGGGAGACACTGAAGAAATCGCCCATGCAATTGCAGGTGCAGGAGGTGGAGCATTGTCAATGATAGTCACCTACCCATTGGTAACATTGTCAACCTTGGCTCAAACTAAGGCAAAAAAGAAGGAGGAAAAACAGGCCGAACTTGAGGTTGAATCAGAATTGAAGCACACGTCAGAAGCAAAAGTGAAACAAAAGTTTTCACACAATTTCCACAACAACAGCACAGTTTTGGCCGCTAAGGAGATCATCAAGGAAAAGGGAGTTTTAGGATTGTACTCAGGGTTGGGAAGTGCAATTTACGGAATTACCTTGACGAACTTTATTTATTATTACTTTTACGAATTGACTTCGAATATCTTTTTGAAAGCAAACAAGGCCAATAAAAAGAGGGCAGGGTTGTCAACTATTCAGTCTATCATAACTGGAGCTATTGCTGGGGCAATCACGTCCGTTGGAACCAATCCTATTTGGGTTGCAAACACGAGAATTATGACCGAAAAGAAGCAAAAGGGAGAGGGTAACGTCTCAAATTCAACCTTAAAGACCATTTTGGAAATTATCGAAAAAGATGGGGTTGGCACTTTATTTGCCGGAGTTTTCCCAGCATTGGTCTTGGTGATAAACCCGATTATACAGTACACTCTTTTTGAGCAAATCAAGAATGTCATTGTAGCTGGCGGGGGTCAAAAGTCTTTCACGGCAATTAAGGCGTTCTTTATTGGTGCTTTTGGTAAGTTAGTAGCTACAACATTAACTTACCCTTATATTACTTTGAAGTCAAGAATGCACATCAGAAAGAAGGTGTTGAAGGAAGAAGGCAAAGCTGCTGCTGAAGAAATTCCAAATTTGTCCATGTACCAAGAAATCAAAAAGATTATTCGCGAAGAAGGATTTGAAGGATTATATGGAGGGTTAGTTGTTAAGTTGATTCAAAGTATTTCAACTGCTGCCTTCCTTTTCTACTTCAAGGAGGAGTTGTTGGTTGGAAGTGTTAGATTAGTTGAGATACTTAGAGTGTTGAGCTTGAAAAAGGGCAAAGCAATCAAGGCGTAATTAGCGTGTATGGAAAAAAGGGTTGGTTCAATGGCCGCTGCGAAGTGCTGTGTTGCACAGTGTTTCGCAGTATTGGATGAGTTTTTCTATATACATTGTATTAGCTCTAAATAGCGAGTGGAAAATATTACTTTAAGTGAACCAAAGAATTTAAGACAAATTTCATCCCCTCTTGACACTGATTTTCATTTCAAAATCAGTCTAAACTTACATACAAGTACCAAATAACGAGTGAGTTTGGCTTTCTTTCATTTCTCAAAGTGATACTTAAACACAACAGTCCCGGTCTCAAATAAGCGTTGTTTCACATTCAACGGGGCGCAAAAGGAGAAGAAAAAATATAAAAAAAAAGGGGGATTATCAAAGCAATCCACTTCCAGAGTATTTCACTGGCAATGAGTATCATCAGTTTCGGGCTAATCCCTGATGGTCGACATCCAAGAAAGATCATTAATGTTATCAGTAACAACAACCGAATTTCCCTAGCAATTAAAGCCCAATTTGACAGGCTTAATTCTTTCACCAAATCGTTCTTAGCAACTCAATATGAGCAGCAACAACAACTGCAAGACAATTCAGCAGAAGTACCACACCAAAGCGAGCAATTGCAAGCAATTTTCAGGGATTTGTATATGCTCATCGATTGCGACAACTTCAAGCTTGATCGGGTCTCGAATATAAGTTTGCAAAAATTGCAGTCATTTGTCAACAGACTTCAAGGTGTCGAGATCAACACACATATGGATCAAACAATACACGACTTAATTGAGCAGTATATCAATCTCATTCTCGGTCTCAATTTGTCCAACACATTGATATACAAAACGCTTGTTTTGAAAAACCAGCAGGTGTATTGGGAGACCATATACAATTCGGTGTTCAACAAAATAGTCTACTTTGTTCAAACTTTACCAATAAAAACATATTACTTTGTAATTGACACGGTAGAGAAGACCAATCGGATAATTGCGCAAAACTTCCACCAATCGCAAACTGTTGACTTAGAACATCGTCATTGGACATACCAATATTGGCTGAAGTTTCAGAGTTATTTGTTTGCATTGGGGAAATCGATTTTGGAAGCAGTTGATTTACTCTTTGTTCAGGAAAATCCAGTGGTCACATTATTACAAAAGTCTGATATGTCCATTTTGTCATGCATAAAATGGTATGCATCATCAATTGTAAAGTCTCCTGTGGCTATAACCAATAAGGAAATAAAGTTGAAGTTAAAGTCAATCAAGAGGGAGATCCAATCAAACACGCAACATATTGACTTATTCGTCAAATCAGACGCGAAAAACCTTCTACCTACAATGAAGGAGGTTTTAGACTTGGAGGATAAAAGTGACGACAATAAACGAGTGATTGATGGTGTCATAGCATTTGGCAATAAGAACTATAATTCGACTTCGTCGCCATCTTTCCTTACCCGGTACTGGCTCATCATATCACTAGTTCTATTCTACGCACCATCGCAATCGAGAAATATGTACCGCAATCGTCACGAAATCATCCACTGGATCCAATATAATGGGGTTGAGCCTATAAAGGGCTTCTTTGTCAACTGGGTTATCAAACCTGTTAATGACATGCTTAGTATCTTACGAAGTGATGATGAAATCACATTGACCTCAAGAGACTCGTTGAAATCAGATGTAAATTCTTTAGAGAAGATGGTGTATGAATTTGCTCAAGATAACCACATTGAAACGACCCCGGCCGTTGTCGAACAAGATATCAAAAATGGTGACTTGAAGTTGGTTATGTCAAGGTATGAGAATCAAATCAGACAGCCTATTAAATACCTCATTTCGGGTTCATTATTGAGATTAATCTTGATTCAGGTCCAAAAAGGTAAAGTCGATGGAGCAGTGGCATTAAGCGGTATAGACAAGCTATTAAAAAGTCAGCAGTTGGTTTTTGGGATAGTTTCAATGAGCCCATCGTTGATTATTTTGTACCAACTTTACAACTACTTTACTCTGGCCAAACCGTTGCTTGTCAATGGGAAGCAGTTGAGTATAGTTTGCCTTAAATGCTTGAGTAACGTTGAAAATTTGCTTATTTCGTTACTGAGCAAGAGCGACAAGACATTCACGAATGATGCCAGCACCGATGAAGGGGAGTTGTTGATTGAAATCATCAATTTGATCTTGTGCTCCGAGCCTCTCATTCCAAAGGAATTACACGAAGATTGGATTAAAGACTTGAACGAGTTGAACAATAGCGAGTTCGACGTTGAAACGAAATTAAGATTGGTTCAACGAGTTTGGAATATGTACGGCAATTACTTCAAGTAAAATGAACTAAATGAACACATTCCATTGAATAATATATCAGTGGCGCTTGATGTAAGGGTATTAATCAATGACATCTTTATTGAGCGCATCAGGGGGGGATGTAGCAAAGAGGAACTTACATGGTGAGCGAGTTTTTTTCTACTCTTGTCGATAGATGAATTATCTGTTGTTTAAACTACAAAGTTTGGTTACCATTACCTGCTTCCCGCTTTATTCAATGAAATTTGATACTAACTTCATCAAAGATAACCTGGCATCTAGAGAGTTGAATTTAACATGCGTCAAATCCAATGCGATCTCCTCGCTGAAACAAAATTGATCCATAAGGTAACATGTGATCATTACGACAAAAACCCCACAATCATCGAAGTTACGTTGTTGATCGCAATTTAGCAGGACAATCTTTATTTTACCTCGTACCAAATTTGAGCAACTTTCTAGCTTTTTACACAATTTTTGTAACTGTAAATCTCCTTTGATATCAACGTCGATCTTCATTGAATCGTAGACGTATAGTCTCTCATCGAGAAGAGAAAGGACGCCCAACACCCAGTGGTCACCGTTATTAGCGGTCTCTAGGTCCAATTCTTCTAGCGGCTCGTCAATCATATTGATTGGTAGGAATATAATTTTCAGTTTTTTCAAATCGTCCATAGGCAAGAGATTTTCAATGTCTGAAGCGGGAAAATGTTGCATGAGCTGGACCACACTGGGAAATAATAGCTGTACTTGGTTCGTGAAAGGTCGACACAGTCCCAGGTTTATAAACGTCTCCTTAATAAGCTCATACACTAAGGAGATGTTATTATCGTTGAACCATTCCCCAGGCAAGATATGCTCCAAGTCTGATTTGTAGATGGATATTGAATGGCACTGACCTAACTTGAAGTCTGACGTGCCTTCTTTAGATGTTGATTTCGCCGTTATTATCTTGTTGTATATTTGTTTGAGCTCCTGCTTCGCTAGATAAGGCTTGAACGTGGCTTCGATGGCAGTGTTGCTGGAATCTAGTTCCATTTGTCGCTGCATCTGTTTCCGGCGCTGAACATTTATCTTTTTCATTTGTCTCAATTCACGCTTTTCCAGCTTTGTTAATTTCTTGTTTGGTGTGGGTTCCTGGGTTGGAACAGTAGATGAAATATCAACAACGTTTTCCTTTTCCAAATATTGATCCCATGGTAGCAGGTCGATACCATTGGTATTTGTGGTCTCTTTCAAAGGGGTGTAGTCAGGAACAATGCAAAATCCTTTGTGTTCCCGCCATATAATTGATGTCATGATAGTTTTTTAGGTTGTAGTTTCACGGGCAAAAACATGTTAACACTTTGATGATCATCATATGCATGCGGTTGCAAACCAGTAAGAAGAAGAAAAAAAAAAAAAAAACAAGTTGAAAAGAAGAAAGAAATGAAAAAATTTTGTGGACAAGACAGTTCAGCTTTTTGGGTATACCAACTGGAAAGGAATAATACCGAGAAGGAGATTGTTGGAAAAACGACTTACTGGGGTTATGGTGACTTCTATACTGATGCCAATAAAAAATCGCGTTTCAATTATGAGGTCGTCATGGATAACTACTCACCTCATACCTCGTCGGAGTATATCTCTAAACACAAGACCCAAAACTATGATAAAACTAGGGCAGCCAACTCATGAAACAAGGCCTCATATTATACCTAAACCCGGAAACCTCACACCGGGAATATCAGCACTTGAGTATTTCCAAAGGAGGTTGAGACTCGCATCCAAGCTACCCGACAATTCCTTGGCTATTATAATTGGAAATACTACAAAGTTTAGCTCGGGTAGCGTATTCTATGACTTTCAACAAGACAATGACTTTTATTACTTAACTGGTTGGCTAGAGCCTGATTCTATTATGATTTTAGAGAAGAAAGGCAACAAGGGCGATGATGATATTGTACTACATATGTTGGTACCGCCGAAAAACCCACAACGAGAGCTATGGGAGGGTGCCAAGACTGGATTAGACGGTGCATTTGAGTTTTTCAATGCTGATAGCGTCGAGGATGTTAGCAAAGCATCAGTTTACATCAAATCACTTGTCAAATCTACCAACACGATCTTTTATGACAACAAGTACGACGAGAAATTGAAATCGAAATCTTCAATCAGTCTGTTTTTCAATTTCGGTGGTGATAAACTGGCTGGGTTGAATGACGTAATAATGAGTTCAGGTAAACCAATTAATCCATTGAGCAAGGTGATTGCGTCTTTGAGAAGTGTAAAGTCTCCAGCCGAAATTGATGTTATGCATGCTGCTGGCCAAATCTCAAGTCGAGCTATTAATAAAGCGATTGGCCAAGTTGGATCGAGAAACCCAATTGCGACAGAAAAAACGTTGGCCAAGTACTTAGAGTATCAATTTGTAAGGGGCGGGTGCGATAAACAGGCATACATTCCTGTTGTTGCTAGTGGATCAAATGCATTGACCATTCATTACACAAGGAATGACGATTTGCTATATCGAGACGAATTAGTATTTGTCGACGCTGGAGGAAAGCTTGGTGGATACTGCGCTGACATTTCGAGGACGTGGCCAAACTCAACCAAAGGATTTAGCGGGCCTCAGAAAGATCTTTATGAGGCCGTGTTGAATACAAACAAAAAATGTATTGAATTGTGTAATGAAAGCTTGGGCCATTCCTTGCATGATCTCCATGATTATTCGGTCACCTCATTGAGAAAAGAATTGCTGAACATAACTGGCTTCCAACACGTGACAAAATCTGATGTATCAAGATATCTTTATCCGCACTACATTGGGCATCATTTGGGTTTGGATTTGCATGATGTACCGCCAATTTCTCGTTTTGATAAACTAGTAGCGGGAAATGTTATCACCATTGAACCAGGCTTGTATATACCGGAAGATGACAGCAGCTGGCCAAAACATTTCCAAGGTATTGGTGTTAGAGTGGAAGACGATGTAGTTGTAGGTAAGTCAAGTGACGAAATTATTAATCTCACCAGCGGTTGTGTCAAGGAAGTTATAGATATAGAATCGTTGATCAATGGAGGTGTAACTACACCAGGCATAGACGACGAATTACTAGTAATGGATATTTAATGAATATAAGAAGGACTATTTACAGCGGGGTACAATTTAACGGCCTAAATTTAACAAAAGAGAGTTTTTAGCGCCTTCAGCGCCTTCGCCACCATCTCCATTACTAGGCAAGTAAGTAATGTTTGGCGATCCTGCCAATGTGCTTGCAATGTCTTTGGATGCCTCTAATCTTCTGATCATCAATAAACCGTCACCAGCCTTGGCCAAAGCCTTGGAGACAACATCTGCAGACTCGGCTTCACCCTCGGCTCTGATAATGCTTGCTTTCTTTTCCTGTTCAGCTTTTTCCACAAGATACTTTGACCTTTCAGCGTCTTGTTGGGCAATCTGCTTCTGCTCAACCGCCTTGGTGAATTCGCGTCCAAACGTCATGTGCGTAATAGACACATCTTCCAATTCGATATTGAACTCATTGGCTCTTCTCGACAATTCTTGCCTAATTCTTGCCGAAACAACCTCTCTCTGAGTAATCAACTCGGCGGCATCAAACTGTGCCACAATAGCTTTCAATATTTCATTTCCAATTGCAGGCAAGACTCTCTCGTCGTAGTCTAAACCCAAGGTTTGATAAATTTTAGGCAATCTAGGCACATCTGGTCTCGCCAAAACCCGCAAAGTGATGGACACATTTTGCAAGTCCTTTGAGCCCGTTGTTGTTGTAATGACCTTTGGCTTAATCCTCACGTCAAAAACGACTGCCTTCTGTAGCCAAGGCACAAGGAAGTGGGTCCCTTCGCCAATAACTGTTTGCTCCACTCCCTTTAGACGATCAAAGATGATGGCCCTTTTGCCTCCTGGGACATCGTACATAGAAGATTGTGCTAGTGCAAACGCAACACCAGCTGGTAATGCAATCTTTGAAATAACTTCAGCAATCCTTTGTGACATTTGGGGTTTTGCAAATAGGATGTGCAATGGGTGGGTAGGAGAACAGTTTCAATTAATCTCTTTATATTGCGGTTGGGAAATTTTGCCAATTTTGCCTGTCTGGTGGTGGTAGTGGTGATGGTAGCGATGGTGCACGACCTTTTCTCTTTTTTTATAGGGGAAAGTGTTTGGAAATTTAGGTTGGTGTCGTTTTAACTGTAGATAGAGGGAGGATGTATAGACCATCATTAGTGCATACAGAGCTGTGACTACGAGAGATTTTCATCTGGGCCTGAGCAAGAGTAGAAATACTACATCTGTTACAAGAAGGTTGCCAATAAAAAACAACCAGTGAGAACCGTTTTAAACAGTAAAGTTGTACGGTGCAAGTCCATATCTTGGTCGCTGTATTGGTGATAATCTGTTCACAGAAGTGCGTTATTACTTCCTTATGAACAACTTTTGGTGTGGTTTCATTATGTTAACCAGCCCAGCATATTCACCAAAAGGCGTAACATAAAAAAGGACAAAAGAGAGATCCATGCATACATAATTAAGGACATCATGTAATTGAAAAAAAAAAAAAAAGAAAAAAAAAATGACACAACACTTTTTAAACTATCCGACGTCTTTTTCTTTTTCTTTTTCATTTTCATTTTCCTTGATCAAATTCAATCCATCAATCAACCTAAACTTCTACAACATTTGCATACCAAGCTGGTAATAAAAAAAAATGTCTGCCTCATTAGATAAATCATTGGACGATATCATTTCGTCATCGAAAAAATCTTTCAAGTCAAGAAGACCTGGTGCTAAAGTCGGTGGGGCCAAAGGCACTCAAAATAAAGTTGGAAAGAAGTTGGTCGGAAACAAAGTTAAGAAGACTGCTACTTTCAAAAGACCAAACGGTCCTAGACCTGGTGCTGCTGCTGCTGCTGCTGCCGCCGCTGCCGTTCCAGCATTTGATTTGTCCTATGCAACAAAAGTCAATGTAACTGGTTTACCAAAGGACTTGAAGCAAGATAACATAAGGGTATGTTCAGTATAATGGAAAAAGAAGAAAGAGAAAGTAGATCATTGGGGGTGCCGAATGCGTGGGTGAACGAAAACAAAGGTGTTACGTCTTGATGAGAATGTGTTTTGAGGAAATCTGTGATGCTTATTGTCACTTCATTGGGGGGGTATTACATTGCCTTTTCTCTTAAAAGCTTGTTGATTGGTACAACTATATGGTTCTTTTTGAGTCCAATTAGTGACCTTTGACAGACCCTATTAAATTTGAGCTTATCAGCTTGTAAGTTCAAGCAAAAGCAAGAATGGTTAGTGCTGGGGTCGGGTCGTAAATGAAGGCTTGTGCTAAATGATTCTATGTCTTGGGCTCAGCTATAGTTCATGTGTGACTTAGAGGGGGGTAGAAGCTTTACATCGAGGCTACTCGTAAGCTTCCCTGCTGGTACCAGTCCAAGGGAAAGATTGCATTTTCAGTTTAAACATCTGTCGATGTTTTCGCTCATGAGATGATTTAATTGATTGTCGTTGAACCAAATTTGTCTTGCGAGGAGTTAACTGAGCTGACGCGATCGGCAGCACTAGACTGGACTTCTACCTCATCTTCCACCTTATAACCATGCTATTGGATTTACCACGTGATCATTTAGTATCAGAACATTCATCGGATCTTCACACTACAGCTTTAGTTCTCATATTCAGCATCACCCAATCTACTTTTTTATTTTTTTTTGTTGTTGTGTATATTCACTTCTACTTGATTCAAAGACTAACAATTTTAGGAATTTTTTCAATCGCAAGTTGGTGGTGTTCAAACCGTGGCTTTAAGTTATAACGAAAGAGGCCAATTTAAAGGTGTGGCCACTGTGATTTTCAAGTCTAATAAGAATGCTTCCTTGGCTGTTGAAAAGTACCACGGTGCTTCAATTGACGGTGGTAAGGGTAAATTGTCTTTAGAATTGATTATCGATACCACAAAGAAGCCACTTGCATCTAGAATTACTGCAAAGCCAATTCAAAAAACGCAAGCTGCCAAGGCTATCGAGAACAAGAAGAAGTTGTTGGTTAAGAAGGCAAAGAAGCCGGCAAAGAAACCTCAACAAAAGAAGAAAACTGTTGAGGAGTTGGACCAAGAAATGAAAGACTACTTTGAAAACTAAAGTCGTCTGCGTTGCTTGTCGAGTTTATTGTGTACTTTTATAGTAAATGAGTTACTTTTTGATGTATTATTCTAGATCAGCCATAGGGAGAAGAGATTGTTACGAGACTTTGACAAGACTCATATATCATTAAACCATTTCCTCCCACTGCCACCTCTAATACCAAAATAATCAAGTTGGGTCTTTGAATAACTCCATATCATGTTTGACCCCAGAGTGCAATGGCTGATTTTTCCTTTTGTGAACTAACACGCAATTTCCTTTAAAGTCTCTCAAATGCAATTTGAGCAGGAAAAAAAAAATTCAAAAATTGTAACCGAATGTGAAATTTTAGACTCTCAGACAAAGTTTTGGTACAAGCCAACAACCACTCTTCTGTTACACTACATCTTACACAGCTGCTTGCAGTATACCAAAGCGACTACAATGCCAAATTTGGAATTCATAGTCACAGCTGAATTTCACATTGATAAAGGTCCATCCTTGATGTACCAGTATCCTCATGAGATTCCTGGGTTGAAAAACTTGTATTTCCTTCCTGAATTGATGTTACCCGACCAAATACACAAACGTAATGAGGACTACACACTTTTCCTACTATATCGGAACATGACCACTGGTGATTTCCAGTACTTGTACAATAAAAATACTTGTGAACCAGACCCATATTACTTGTACACTATAGTGTTGAATTTACATAATGACGAATACAAACGTGGGTCTCAGGTGAAAAGCTTGTCCATAATCACCAAAATCCCGTATTTTAAGAACTTTAAACCAGTATTGATGATTTGCTTGGACCTGTACTTTAACAATAACAATTTTGATGTCGTTAAAGAGCTATACCGCAGTTTGAATGAAAAAGATTTTAGCATGAGCCATGACCCTTCGGATACGGCAGGAATCGGTAATGACCTAAGCATTGTGAAAAAGATTTTGATTTCAAGCATATTGGACTTGCCGATTAATGACAAAATATATTACGATGAAAATTTTAGAAACAAGGTTCTTGGTATTGGAAAGAATAGAATTCCCAATGACACCCTATTTATCAGAAAAGACTTGAGTTTCAACTCGATTGTAAACTTCAACAAAATGAACATTCCTATTAAGGTGCCATTGTTGAACTTGCCCGATACAATTGGAGACTATTTGAACCCTACTGACTTGAATTTTAAACCAAACTTGATCAATATTTTAAACTCCAAGCTATCTGGCGAATTATTGAACAGTGAGATGACCATTTACGGACTCCAAACACCCCCAATCATCATCCTAATAAATGCAATATTGACTGGAAAAAGGATATTGGTGCTTAGTTATGAAAACAGCTCGGGGTATATCATTGATCATATTCTTTTGATCTTGAAAATTGTTACTGGAGGAGGCATTTTAAGCGGACTTTTAACAAATTATAACGTGTTTCCAATAATCGATGTGTCTAAAATCGACTTGCTAGAGCAATGTGAGAGCTTTATTGCTGGTACAATAAATCCATTCTTTAAGCACAATGACAAGCTATGGGACCTTATGTACGATTTGGATTCAAATGAGTTGATAATTAGTTCCAATGTTGCCGATGCCTCATCGGTGAATTTCAACATGGAGTTTAAGAGCTCCATCATTTCAGAGGATGCGAGGTTCTTGTCAAGTTTGCAGCTCTCTATATTCAACTATAATGACGACTTGACCACAATTCAGTTGATATTTCGTCGTCACATCAATGAAATTGTTCGGATTTTGCTCAGTTCCAAGAATTTTAATAGCAGCTTGTTTCCCAGTAATAAAGATTTGATCTTGCTACTTGATGGAATCGGGTATTTTTGGTCAAGTGATACTTCCAAGTTGTTGGAAATGTCTTGTTATCAATTAATTTCAAAAAAGTTTCAGGATTTGTTGTATAATGGGAAATTGACATACAATCTTCTTCTCCCGAACTTATCCAACGAGTTGAATCTCATGATTGATTTACACTATCATTTGCAGAGCTTGAGCAACATATCAGTGGTTAATGCCAACTCCAAAATCAATGAAAGAGAAGTTTGGTTTAATATATTAAAATTTTTGATATCTGGCAAGTCCTTGGAAATCTTTTTATTGACAACGTACTTGATCCCACCAAGCAGTTCCACTAGTTTGCAAAGCTCGTCGGCTCATGGTGGAAGCTTGACCATATTTGACAAGAATAAAGGTATTGAACTTCTATTAATCAATCTATTCAATTATGACGACCAAATAAAGTCCAATGTTATAATGATTTTACAAGAACTACAGGACAACTTTTTATGCGGTTGGTGTCTAGAATTATTTTTGAAGAGTAACACTGTTTACGAGATTGCGTTTAATGATTTAATTAATGAATGACCTTTTGGACTATAGTTCATTTTACTTCTTATATACACGTATAGAACTTTGTATTTCCATGAATTTCTCCCCCTTGCTTATGATAGCTCACTTTATCACTTTATCCTCTGGTGCAGGTGAGTAATATTGGGCTTCTTTTTCTTTATCGTCGGGCCAGTATTTTTGTTTCAAAATATTGTATAAACTTAATCGGTCACCTGGTCTTCGTGTACTATAAGCAAACCCGCTACCGACATATTTACTCTGCCTTCCTTCATCATCATAGTTCAAATTAGGGTTATTTTCTGGGAAACCTGGCCTTTTGACACTAATGTTGAACTCATTATCTGAATTATTAACATCTGAATCGTTTTCCATTTTGTGACGTTGCTCCTTCTTGTAAGCAATATGCTTCTTTCCCGTTATGAATAATGCAATGGCGATGGATGCAAAAAGCGCATATCTTCGAAGTATAGATGAACGAGTTTCCGTGTTTCTACTTGCCAAGTTGTTTGTCATTGTTAATGGAGATGGTAGGGGGATGAAGCAGAACAGTATCGATACAAAAAAAAAAGTAAAAAATAAATGAGGTGGTGAAAATGAGGTGAGTATTGATTGAATAGAGCTTCGTCGCTACCAATTTCCCTTTTTCTAGTTGGTGGTGCTGAGCACCATCAAAACACTATAGCTCGTGAATGTTGGTGCTGCATTACCAAAACAACTTCAACACATTGTAAAATGAATATATATGTTTCTCTATACTCCACTTGGTGGGGAATTGTTGGCTCTTTTTCTTTCCCTTTCCCTTTCCCTTTCCCTTTCTGGTTATACCACCTTTTGATACAACAAAATTTACCTCAACTCCAATACAGAGTCAGGACAATTTCCATTAACATTGACGTACCCAACTTTATAATAGCACAAAGCCTTAAGTTCGTCAAAAAGTTTAAAGAGTTGAGCCCATTGTTGACAACCGATAGTTGATCGGTTCTATCTCATTCTAATCATGTAAGTCTTCCGTTGCATATAAGTTGAAGCAGTTCAGAGAGGGAGGATAACTGTTGCTTTGCATCCTCGGTATAACCTCTTTTTCAATTTCAGTGTTTCCAATACAATTGCAATAACTATAACTTCAACCCCATACACACACACACACACACATTTCTTTTTGAACATTTATGCAGGGTTTCAGCGATAGAGGTTCAATAGTAAAATAATTTGCAAGTTGTTTTGGGAAAAGCAATATGACCAGAGTCATTCAACAGTGTAACAATGCATCAAACCTATTATGAGCTATTTTATCGTCATTTTATTGCAAAAAAAACGACTTTTAAAAGAAAAACATCTTTTTGGGAAAGTAACTGCTCTAGGCACCACCACTGAAGTCCAACTAAAGTGCATATCCTCTTCAGGAAGACAAAACAGTAGGCAAGGACTTCCAGTCAAAATCATTTCTTTCGTGTAAAGGATCGGCGTTTGGACAGAGTAAAGAACCGAAGAGATTACTTTTTAACCGAAAATTTCTTTTTCTCTTCCTCTTATTTTAGTCCATCTTACCTAATCTCCGTAAAGCAACAAAGGTCTCTATTTCTTTTTTTTTTTTGTTTATACTGTGCGGGATCATTTTGCAACCGATCGTTCCTTTTGTATTATTACACGTATATGTCGCATATGATACAAGATTTCAGTGCATGGTGCTTTGAAGTAACGCAAATGATTATTTTTAGATTACACAACGGTTAAAAGAGTCATGCAAAAGAAACAAAAATAAGAAAATGGGAATATGGTTCACTTTGTTTTTTAGGTAGGTACCTCTGATTCTAGCCGGTTTGCAGATGTAAAGATTTATGCTGTGTAAATATTAGAATAGTTACGGTAAAGATCGATCGATCGATCTATCTATCTATCTATCTATATATATATATATATATAGCAAAGTATTTTATTGTCTAATTGTTCTCGAGTCAAAGTTGAACTATACATTCCACATCATGATTGTCATCAAACAGACTATGTCAATGCTAAACAAAGTGCTTCCCAATGCTGTAAACCCTTTACCAGGATCCGAAACGACTACAAAAACAAGCCCCAGTGTAGTAACGCGTAGCAGAGCGGGTCTGTCATCTAACCGCAGGGACCATGGTTCATCAGACCCTCCAAAAGGGGACGTCGCTGTCCACAATAGTAATAGTCTACAACGAGGTGGTAGTTTAGGGCACAAGAAAAGCACATCCAAGTCGAAAAGTCGATCTAATCAAAACCTGCATAACTCGCGTTCCCGGGACCCATTACCAGTACCAGAACCAATGACCGTGTCCGACTTTCAAGATTTAAACGAAAAAACAAATCATGAAGACCTGCAAGAATCAGCACAACATCTACAAGGGAGTAGTATCAGTCACGATGAGTTAAATTCGTTTGAATGGCTCTTAATTTGTATCATTATTTTGTTGCTTTTTATCATTTACATGACTACTTAATGTGCGTTTATTATATGAGGGACACACAAGCAAAGGTGGTCGGAAGATGTGAGATTTTTACGGTTCTGCACTTCTTGTTTTGAAATTTAGTCGCTGAACAAACAGAGAGTTCTGATTTCATTATATCGAGAAGGATTAACAACGGAAGCGCATAGAAAAGGCGGTACACTGGCAGCCTAGGAATTCAACATTGCATAAAGGCACTCTAGTCTCTATGGAATTTGGATTGGGTTAAAGGTACATAGTATTTTGATAGATGCTCCTTATAGAACAGTTTGGTTTACTATTTTGCCGTAAATTCCAACCACTCGTAATGTCACCATTTTGTAATTTTATTTCGATAGCATAAAACTGCTTGTAGTAGTTCTGCCACATGTCACTAACGAGCACAAGTCGGATATTAATGTCTTTCGTTTTTTCTTTTTGCCCAAAAGACACATTTCGTAATTGTTTTGACAATAAGTTTTATTATGCCAATTACGTCTCTTATCGGTGAACAACTGTCTTAAGATACATTTGGGTTAGAGAAAACTCCCCAAGTGGAGAGTGGCACTTCCATCTCTTCTATTTCTTGCTTACCACCGTTAGTATTATTAACTGCCTTTGAAAACTAACGGTTAGCGTCTGCTGTTAAAAAAATACATTTATCCAATGTTAGCGTCGATAGGTATAGTGACACAAAATTAAACAATTGAAATTTGAAATATACTGAGTGCACGACGACACGACACAACACGAATTATATGATAAATGAAATTTGTTTTTTGCTTTTAATCCACAAATGGATATCTAGAAATAAGTAACTTTGGTCTAGAGCTCCTGCCGGTTGACTTGTAAAATAAAATTCATATTGCAAATCAGTTACGGTGGTAACATAAAGAAATCATCACTAAGTATCTACAAACTTTAAAAAAAGGCTTTGAGTAGAAGCCACCAGCTAGCTATCGATGAAGTAAAATCTACATGTTTTTGCTTCTGCTTCTATAACATTTACCTCACCTCATCTTTTGCAATAATAATAATAATAATAACAATAGGATATCAATACACAAGAGAGTTGACTCTACACCTCACAATAAGGAGTCTTTAAAGTAGTGTCGATACCAAAAAAATTGGCTGTGTTTTCTCAAACAATGTTACAACCATTGTAATACTATTATTTATATATGATGTGTATATAATACATTTAACAATCGAAACTTTGCTTACACTCTCTATCTATTGTATTTTTCTTTATTTTGGTAGTGCATAAGACTACTTCTAATATAGGTTCCTATATATATATATATATATATATATAAGTGAAGTAGCCATGCAGTGGGGTGTAGATAATAGTGGCGACACTGTAATGAAATGTATTGCAATTTTTAAGTATAAAAGTTTTAGTCGTGTATAAAAGGTTGAGATTCTATTGTATTATATTATAAAACTTATTACACAAAATAAATAAGAAATCGCGCGCATTTTTAGAGTTTGACACACTTTTGATAAAAAATATTAAAAATAAATAATAATATATATTAAAAATTATTTTTTTTAAACACATTTACACGTACACCATATACACACTACACATACTATATACACACTATACTTACATACACTAATGCATATACGTGTTTATTTTATTTTTATTCATTTACCTATTGTTGATTCTATTGTTTTACTTACAACAAAGTTGCTGGTGTGTTGAAATTTTCAGCAGTGCATTGTTGTTGTGGATAAAACAATGGCATTCTCGGCCAATTCCATTTTCCATTTCCCTTATTACCATGTATTACAATTATTTATTTATAAGCCACGATGCCCCTCATCATGTGCCTGCCGCCCCCCTTTCAGCCTATTTTTTGATCTGTCGATTTTTTGTATCGTTTATTCTTTATTTTTTTTTTTTAATTTTCCCATAGATTGCAAATTTGCTACCTATAAAACTACCTATCATAATTTCTCATCCAGTGATATATATATATATATATATATTTCCCAATATTTTCTTCACTACTGTTGCTTGGCTAGCCCTTTTTAAAAGTGATTTACAGTCACACCACTATATAATCGTTCACCTGCTCAACATACTAGATTGTGTCACTTTTTTCTGTACCTTGCCACCGTTTGATTTTCATAGCATTTTTAAGCAAACACAACAAATAATGAAGTATCACTTGTTCATCATCACCATTTTGGCTGCATTTTTAGCACCTGCTTTTGCGGATGTGGAGATCACATCACCAGAAGAAGGAGACAAGTTCTCTGGTTCCTCTGGAACGGCCAGTATCAAAGTGAGTTGGAAAGATAACTCAGATTCAGACTCGGATACATCATTGGACAATGTCAAATCATACACACTTTCATTATGTACCAATGGATCACCTATTCAGTGCCAAGACCCAGCAATCAAGCAAAAGGAGCTTACATCTAAATCGACTACTGTCACTGTTAAACAAGATGATGTGCCAAGTGGTTACTACTTTATACAAGTTTACACATTATTCACTGGTGGAAGTTCATCAATCAACTATACTCCTAGATTCCAGTTAACCAATATGGATGGGCCAACCGGGACTCTTGTTGTTACAGTGACTGGAGATCAACCTGATGGTCAAACTTCAGCCTCTCAAGCATCATCCGTTGATGTTTCAAAGAGTGTGACGGTACCATATACATTGCAAACAGGAAAAACAAGATACGCTCCCATGCAACTGCAACCTGGTTCAACGGTTACTGCCACCACTTGGTCAATGCAATACCCTTCTAGTGCAGTTACCTATTACTCAACCAAACACAGCAAACCTGTGGTGTACTCGACAGTAACCCCAGGATGGAGTTACACAGCTAGTTCTGAAGTCAACTGGGCTACAGTTGCTCCGTACCCAACGAATTGGTATGCTGCCAGTGAGAGAAAACTCAGTAAAGCCTCGATGACAGCTACTCAGAAAAAGAGAAGATGGATAGAGTAAAGGGTACATGACTAGAATTTTGCGATTGTTGGTAAGCCAAAACAAGCAGCTAATTACCATCTCATGAGTATTACATAGGCTACACCATACAAATCTCGTGCAATAAAAAAGTGTGGATTCTTTTTTGAAAAGTTGGTTCTAAATACAGAAATTGCAGTAAGTGATGTTTCCACATCATGTGACGCAACTTCGGGGTGAAGGTGAGAGTAGCTATTTAGTGGTCACCACTCCCTTCCTCTCCATGATTACCTTTCTACATATTCATTCTATCCTTGGCCGCTTTTGCCATACGGTTTAATTTCACAACGAAGGGAAAGGGAGACACCATTGGCAAAACACGCGTACTGGTGGGTGGCTTTTGATCTAGGCTTTGTTTGGGAATGCCCTGCATATAAAACGCACCACGAGAAAGAAAAGAAGAGGAAGAAAAAAAAAAAGTCCTAAGAAAAAAAAAATTGGTTTTAAAAACTTTTGCCAGAGCAAGTTCAGATAATCATAACACAGATACATTTAATACAGACAATATATAATACTGTCCAAAAAGAAAAAAAGACCACCATCACATTTGCTTAATAAACAGTGATCACAGATCAGAACTAGACACCTTCGCTTATTGCTTTCATTCTGACTGTTTTTTTTTTGTTTTCTATTTGTTTATTCTTCCGACACAGCCTTCTTTAAACGACACAACAAATAATGAAGTATCACTTGTTCATCATCACCATTTTGGCTGCATTTTTAGCACCTGCTTTTGCGGATGTGGAGATCACATCACCAGAAGAAGGAGACAAGTTCTCTGGTTCCTCTGGAACGGCCAGTATCAAAGTGAGTTGGAAAGATAACTCAGATTCAGACTCGGATACATCATTGGACAATGTCAAATCATACACACTTTCATTATGTACCAATGGATCACCTATTCAGTGCCAAGACCCAGCAATCACGCAAGAGAAGCTTACATCTAAATCGGCTAATGTCACTGTTGACCAAGGTGATGTGCCAAGTGGTTACTACTTTATACAAGTTTACACAATATTCACCAGCGGTGGCACAACAATCAACTACACCCCTAGATTCCAGTTAACCAACATGGAGGGATCAACTGGGACTCTTGTTGTTACAGTGACTGGAGATCAACCTGATGGCCAGACGTCAGGATTTGACGAAACAACTGCTAGTGATATATCACAAAGTTTCACAGTACCATATACATTGCAAACAGGAAAAACAAGATACGCTCCCATGCAACTGCAACCTGGTTCAACGGTTACTGCCACCACTTGGACACCAAAGTACCCCACTAGTGCAGTTACCTATTACTCAACCAAACACACCAAACCTGTGGTGTACTCGACAATAACCCCAGGATGGAGTTACACAGCTAGTTCTGAAGTCAACTGGGCTACAGTTGCTCCGTACCCAACGAATTGGTATGCTGCCAGTGAGAGAAAACTTAGTAAAGCCTCGATGACAGCTACTCAGAAAAAGAGAAGATGGTTAGAGTAATTTACCTCTAAAAAGGTAAGGGGTGAGGAATAATTTGTTCATATCTCCCTGATGTGTTTTGCCAGAGGTTTGTGTTTGATTTATAGCTTGAAGTATTATCTGTAGTACAGCTAAGTATTTGAAGTATATCTTATGATTGCGTAGTTAGTGTTTTTGTCGATGAACTTCTTGTGTTTTCTCATTGGCTTACGCAATGGCGGACAACGCTACGGTAATGCGACCTTATACTTTGCTTGTATTCGAAAGATGAGCTTTTGCTTGCTGAGTGAGGCCAGGCCTGTAGGTGTTCATTTTCTTTTCGAACTATCCACAGTATTATGAAGGAAGTTGAGAGAGAGATAGTGTGTGTGTGTGTGTGTCACCAATGCAATGTTTAACAGCAATCTTGGGATCTTCTTGCGGGAAACAGCTTCAATGCTGGAGCATCATATGTTGCATAAATTTTTCAAAAATGAATCTAGTCGCGTCACCTGGTAGATGTTGGGGAAAAAATCGCCCTGATTTATCTTAAGCTTTGCTTGGTTCGACGACAGTACGATTGCATTCCGTGTTGCATGCGCTTTTTCAAATAGTAAGGTATGTAGTCCAAGACTGCAGAACTTCAATAGTGTTTCTGCAAACACTCAAGTGGGACTGGTTGTTCTGTGAAATGCATGCAAACTCAGTAGGAATATATACCTCATTCTCAAAATTGCTGCAGTTCAGAAAAGCTAGAATTTTCTTCGAGCAGAAAGTGCCTGCGTGGCGAAATGGTTATCGCTTTTGACTTCTAATCAAAGGATTCCGGGTTCGAATCCCGGCGTGGGTTCCACTTTGCGGCTTTAGCTCACCTGGGAGAGCGTCAGACTGAAGTATTACTTCTGAAATCTGGAGGTACTGTGTTCGAGCCACAGAAGCCGCAATTCTTTATTTTTTTGATTCAGCAGGTACTAACACTACATCGAAGAACCAACAAAGTTTGGATCTATGGCAGCATTGATGAGGGAATCCCTGACCGATAAAGAAAACTTTTTTTTTGCCACAAGTATTTCTATCAACTAATTGAACGAGTTTTTGGTGTCCTCCAGATCTTTACTGTGTTAATTACAACGGTTGTGTTTGGCTTGTCTGTATTGAGTCTAATAAACACAACTACGTATGCCACTGCTGCCTGAATAACCTCCTTTGTTGGCAATTATCTCTTGCAACTGATAAAAATACATTATTATTTAAGCTCTACTTGTTTACGCACCGAGACCAATCCTCTTTCCTTGTTTGCAATGCTCACATACTTCGGGCTGTACTGCACCAATTCATTGTACGCAGGAATAGCCTCTTTGGTACCACTCTCGTCAGATACAGGCAGTAAGTCTGCCCAAAAGCATTCGACATATATATCCAAGACGTTCGATCTGTCATTAATGCCTGGCAACCAATAAATTCCAATGTCATACTGATTGTTCCAATCCAATTTGTTTAAAAGCAACTTTTTGATCCCCTCCACATCCTTGTATATGTAATCACCGTTATGCGAAAAGCCATCGGGAAGCTGTTTGAACGGAGGAAATTTGTGCGTACTGTTTTTGACCAACACTGCCTTCACCTCGTCTCGTGGGAACTCGATATTGCACATTCTGTTTTTATGAGCTTTGATAACCACCTCATTGAAATTTATTCCAAATGAGCCAGCTTGGCTAGAATTTTTAACTACTACTTTAAGATAGTCCTCTGAGGTGTTGGATGGCACAACGTTGGGGAATAATTGAGTCTTGTATGAGCAAACCTCGACTCCATCAACCTCTATCTGACAATTGATAGAGGTCCTTGACTCCTCAACAGAGGGGATCCTGGACAAAAAGTGGGGGATGTTATCACCACGACCAAATATGTGAACCGTGCTCTCAGTCTCATTAAGGGTTTGCAAAAAGCGTACTTTCAATGGGTTTTGTTCATTAAAAGGTTCTGTGTTTAAAACCAAAAGAGAACCAACCAAAGCCACAGCAAAAAGCCCCAGAATCAAAAATCTGTTCAAGAACCGAACAAATGGAACCAATGGTAAAACCAACAGAATGGAAAAGATCTGAATCACCATATAGACAAACTTTTCCGATGCTACTGATTCCTGGATTGTTTTATTAACCCCCTGAAGAATTAGCCAACCAGAATTGTAAATAACGTAGAATGAGACCGGCACGGTCAACAAGTACTGTAAGGACCAGTCGTAGCTGCGCTCATTCTCCCCAGTGTTCGCACCGTTCCCCACTCCATCTTGTTGGTCTAGTTCATCGTCATCATCATCATCTTCTTCTCCGTCGTCCAGTATATAGCGCTCACGTTCAGCTCTATCCAAAAGGGGTTCCTCATCGGGTCTTGTTTTTGATTGAGCTCTGCTGAAAGACCGTCCAAGTAGACCAAATAGCAAGGCAACGGCCTCCAATAAAAACAAGACAGTTACGGCAAATTCGCCGCTATGTCTCTGGTCGCTTTTGTTGACAAGCACATTTCTAGTACTGTACACTAAAAGTATCCAGTAAATAAAAGATACCTCCAAGATACACACCAATTTCAAATCCAAGCTTTGGTTGACCAACCTAGACACAAGGTAAATAACAAATGTTGCTATTGAAGCAATCGTAGTTACCAACAAAAATGGCCTTGACGTAGGTAAAAAGGGGTTCAGTGCTTGAAATATTTGTGCTGTAACCAAAGAAACAATTGCCCAAACTATCAACACCGAAATGGGAAGAAACAAAGCATGCGAAGTTGGAATGTGCCACTTCTTGTACTTTAATGTGGCAAAGGTGAGACCACCGTTGATTATGGCAAACAAGACAATCAAAACAATGTTTATAGCAGCCAATTTAGAAGACGAAAGGGAATAAAAGTTGTTCAATATAGACGTGTAAACTGCAGCTTCATCATATCCCGTATCGTCAATTTCGTTCTCAGCAATAAAAGTGGTAAAGTCAATTGCATTAGAAAGCATATGCCACAAAGACTTCAAGTCAACATTTTTAATGTTATCTCCTGCTGTATGATATATATCTCTTGGTTTGAAGAAAGCCAAATCAAGACCTCGAAGTCCAGCTTCCCGGTATACCTTGTAATCGGTCTCACTGTGAATCAAAGAGTTTGAGAACCCTTGCTGAAAGATTGAAGATGCATAAGGATAACGCACAGTGCTAAAGTGTTTCACTATTCCGTAGTCAGTGCCTCTGAATAAGATAGCTTTGCCTCCAGCACCGGTCCCTTCTAAATTTAAAAAATACTTTACCTTTTTAAACCACGGATGCTTCACAAAAGCAGTAGCACCATAGAGGCCAAACTCTTCGTTATTGTTGAAATTGAAAATAACTGTTCGCTTGGGCTGTTTACGGCTCAAAAGGAATTGCAAGACGCCTAGCAAACTTGCAACCCCCATACCATCGTCAGTGACCCCAAAGCTAGTAGGGACAGAATCAAAATGAGCACTCAAAAGAAATGCTGGCAACGAAGGGTCTGTTCCCTCAACTTTCACCAACAAGTTGTTTGACTCGTAATAGGACACAGACTTGAATCCGGCATCGTATAAGAATTTGTTTGAACCATTCAAGTCATTGTCGAACTCGATATTTTTATGACCATGAATCAACTTTGAAATTGTTGTTTTTAAATAACGATGAACAACATCATTGTCGCTTGATGCATACGGATGTTGGTTCTCTGATATGACCTGCAAGTTAACCCAAGCCTGGTCAAGTATATTCTGCTCCAACTTCCCCTTTGGCAAATCTATTGAATACTCCAAGCTGTTCTCAATAAAGGAAATACCCACGCCCAAGATTAAGGTAAGTAGGACGAAAAAGGATAGCGATGTCTTTCTGTAACGAAATATAGCATTGATGAAACGAAGTATAACATTTGGTCTGTCTGAAGAATTGCTTGCTGAATGACGATCATTATGGTTATCCAGGGCCAGTGATGTTGTTTCTGCATCGGTCATCGCTAAGTTGTTCAAAGAGGGTAAAGAACGAGTGATGCAATTGGGGAAACGTGGCTCTCTTTACACAGTTAATCGCTAATAAATTAGCCAGCAGCATAATTTTGGGATTCCTCGGGTTAAACAAAATTTGTTCGTTTGATTATATAATAATTACGTAATTACTCTTTTTATTTTGCTGTTATTAAAAGCCGCATGTAGTGCGAACAGCAGAGGTTGTAAAAGTCCCCCATTTCTGTCGCCAACTCAATTGAGAATACTAATCCAATTGATCGCCTGGGAACTACTGTCAACAAGCTCTATAAAGATATTTCCTCCTCTCTCTGTGTCCTACTCTGTTATGAATATTCTCAAGCATTGCTGACACACACACACACACTCACACCAAGAGCGGTGATCAGACAAAAAAAAAGATCGAAAAAAAAAACAGAACAAACAAAATGGTTGCATTATTCACTTTATTTCAACAACGTTACAGATAAAAGAAGTCATGCCAAAGTTTGCCCCTTTAAAGAATGATTTGATTTTAAGAGCAGCCAAGGGCGAAGAAGTCGAAAGGCCGCCTGTTTGGATCATGCGTCAAGCTGGTAGATACTTACCCGAGTACCACGAAGTGAAAGGAGAGAAGGACTTTTTCCAAGCTTGCCAAGACGCCGAGACCGCCTCTGCAATCACAATTCAGCCCGTTGACCACTTTGATGGACTTATTGATGCAGCTATTATCTTCAGTGATATATTGGTAATTCCCCAGGCCATGGGATTCGAAATAAATATGGTTGAAGGGAAAGGTCCGGTTTTTGCAGAGCCTTTGAGACATCCAGAAGATTTGTCCAAAATTGACCTTAATCCGGACGTGAAACTGAAACTAGACTGGGCATACAAAGCTATTACCTTGACAAGGGTCAAGTTGAATGGAAGAGTGCCACTTTTAGGTTTTGTCGGGGCCCCTTGGACATTGTTGGTGTACATGACCGAAGGACAAGGGTCAAAGATGTTCAGGTTCGCCAAGCAGTGGATCTATGAGTTCCCTGAGGCTTCACACAGGTTATTACAGGCAACTTGCGATGCTTGCATTGAATTTTTGGCCCAGCAAGTTGTCGCAGGAGCTCAAATGTTGCAAATATTTGAATCGTGGGCGGGGGAATTGGGACCTGATGACTTTAATACATTTTGCTTGCCATATTTAAGAGAAATTGCAGCCAAATTACCTCTAAGATTGAAGGAGTTGGGAGTAGAGGAAAAAATACCGTTGACTGTATTTGCAAAAGGTGCTTGGTATGCGTTGGACGATTTATGTGACTCCGGGTACGACTGTGTTTCTCTCGATTGGCTATTTGACCCAACAGCAGCTCGAAAAATAGTAGGAGACAGAAGGATAACCTTGCAAGGTAACTTGGATCCAGGGGTCATGTATGGCACCGATGAATTAATTGAAGAAAAGGTCAAACAAATGATTGAAAAGTTCGGGGTTAAGAACTACATCATAAACTTTGGACATGGAACTCACCCGTTCATGAAGCCTGAAAAGATTGGCCATTTTTTGAAACAGTGTCATAAATATGGATCTAAGTAGAGTACAACCCTGATTAATAAAATAATTACCATTTGTAGTGTCCAATACGTTGACACTCTGGCCACGTTCTCCAGTTGGTTTGGAAGTTTTGTACTGCTTTGTTCTTCTTTGTCGAGCGAACAAATGTATAGTAACGTAAATGATACTTAGGGGCATCATTCAGCCCTTTGCGTGAAGGAAATGAAAGAGAAGAAGCAAAAAAAAAAAAAGTGCCACCAAGAATGATGTCCTTGATTTTAATACACCCCACAGCCAAATGACTCAAGGACCAATCGCAGAGACATACATATACGATTTGAATGATGCCTTCCTAGATTCATTAAGACTATTGTGTTTTGATTTGGCGACCTTTGAAACTGTGCAGCCACTGGAAGAGCTGTCTGTGAAATATGAGTCAGTACCCAAGGACATTAACTATTACAAGTCTGATTTGCATCGCTATAACTTGAAAAGAGCACAAAGCAGTTTACCCCCCGTGGACGAAAATGAATTTGAGAGATTAGTCGAAACTGAATCTGTTGAGAGCATCTCGGGGTCGGACTTTGAGAGCGAATCTGAACTGGAAGACGATGATGAACAGGAACAAAAAGTCAAAAGTTTGATCAAAAAGTTGAATTCGGTAAATATAGCAGAAGAGTCTCTGTCTGCCTCCCATTTAAATACCAAAAGCCCCTTTATCCTTTTTGGCTCCGAGTCTGTGACAAACGATAAAGCCATTGGAGTTTACAAAGCCTTGTTTCCCGAAAGCGGACAAGCTGATCCCTTAACATACCTCAAACATGCAAATGCACAGAAAGACTCGATGTCCGCAATTTTCATGATCGGTGGAGGGCACTTTGCGGGAGCTATCATAAGTCACAAAAGAAACGATTTAAAATCCGCCAATAATAAGGACAGCTTAAAAATGCAACAGGTGAATGTCATAGCTTCAAAAACATTTCATCGGTATACCACGAGGCGTAAACAAGGTGGTTCACAAGGTGCTAGTGACAATTCTCGTGGAAAGGCAATTTCTGCGGGCTCAAGTATTAGACGTTACAACGAGAAGGCTTTAGCTCAAGAAGTGAGAGAACTTCTTGCTCAATGGAGCGATTACTTGCTGGAGTGCACGGAGATTTACATTCGCGCAAATGGGCCTACTAATAAAAAGGTTATGGTGGGATACGAAGGTTCGCCGATTGATGCAAATGACAGCAGAATTAGAAAAATACCATTCTCAACACAAAGGGCAAGCTTATCGGAGCTCAAAAGAAGCTGGGTTGAGTTGACCCACTACAAGATAGTAGAGCTACCTAAAACAGAAGCAGTCAATGAGGCAAATGCAACAAAAGTTACACAAGACAACTCAAGCAGCATAAACGACAAGAGAGAAAGCAATGACGATGAACAACGTAGCAAGAAAAAGGAGGAAATATTGAACATTTTGAAAAGGCAAAAAGCTCCTAAATTGCTAAAATGGATTAAGGACAACCAGGTTGATGTTGATTCGTACCCTGTTGAAACAAACATCTATACTCCAACACCAACATTGCTTCATTACGCTGCTGCAAATGGTCTCTCCCACATGATTCAAATTTTATTAATCAATTTGAAAGCCTCGCCTTTGATACCGAATACAGCTGGACGGTACCCTGCCGAACTTGCTGATCATAACACCAAACGAGCATTCCAGATTGCGAGGTACAAATTAGGAGAATCACACTGTGATTGGGACAAGGCAAAAGTGCCAGCTGCTAGATCAAAAGAAGAATTTGAGGAGGAAGATAGAGCAAGAGAGGAAACTGAAAAACTTTCCAAGCAGAATCTCCTCAAAGCTGAAGCTTTAAAGGAAACTACGAACTCCCCCGGCATCAAACCCCATCAGAATAGTCTCGCTGGATTGAATGACGAGCAGCGGTTGAAAATCATGAGGGAGCAAAGAGCAAGAGCTGCAGAAGCCAGACTAAACAGATAGCATTTGATATGATAGTGGCCGCCAAAATCCCCGCTCATGATTGTTTTGCTGGTGCTTATTGAACTTTTGTACGACTATTCCATTGATATAAAGACAGCAATACACTGGCTGATGTCTCTAAAAGGACAATGCCACTATAGAGTACCAAACAATCTACCTAAAACATGTTTTGTTTGGATGAGGTATGTTTATTAAACACCCATAGAAGAGCTCCGTTGACCCAGATACAAACCGAGCAGTGCCTTCTTCAATATTGATATGGATTTATATCTATTTTACTCTCCCCCCTCCCCCCAATGCTTATCTTTGCAATATAGATTACTACTTACCTGGTCGCTGAACTTGAATCTTTACATCATGTATGAATACTTAACGTTTTGTTCCTTAAGTGATGCTCCACTGTCAGGTTGGGATAATACCCACACACCAGATCCCTTGTATCTACCTCGAAAAATTATTCTACATATTCATGCACGTAACAGCAATAAGTTCTTATAATGCTGTTCTGTTTTTAAGTAGCCCCATTGGGCTCACTCCACTAGTTGTTCTGAATGAAAGGATAGTATTTAGTGAGCTCTGTTTAAAAACTTTTGGTGGATGAAAGATTGTGCTGTAGAAATATGGGAAACCTGTCTGGTCATTCTTAACAATGAGGATCTCTTCTATATACCTAATTACCTGGTTAAAATTAAACGATATGCCCTATTATTCGTGTTCTAATTTCATATTAATACTCTTTTCGGGTTGCACAAGTAATTCCATAAAAACTTAAACTACCAAGCAAAAGCACAAAATTGGTATAAGGTGTCCCAATATGTGATCACTGATTATCAAAGCTTAATACACAACCCTCGATAGTTCTTGCTGCTTCAGAAGAATACTCTTTGATACACCGAATATGCTTATCCTTGAATCGTTGTATCTGATTCTTATCTTTAACGTCCAACACCACAGCTTCTTCTGGGGTTCCACTAGATAAATTCACTTCCCTGAAATATGGACGATAAAATGGAAGATTAAAACCACTTTCGATCTATCCTACCATATTTAGAGCTTATTTCAGATCTGTACGGAGCTATTTACCGAGTACGAAATTACATCACGAGGGGGTTCCATTTCGGGATCAAAGTCAGTGTCAAAAATTTTGACATGTCCCGGCTCTC
>NW_026261730.1:0-3139 GCF_024628925.1 Lodderomyces margitis
TACAAAAGACAAGCCGTTGTCTGGTGATATCATACCGCATAATCGCACTGGTTAGAGAAATACGTATGATAACTGTTGAAGATTGGTAACGGATCCATCGATGTCATCTTTAGAAACCTTTTGTTGAATGGCAGTGTTTGCCATTATTGTTACTTATTGTTAATTGTTGTAGTCAGAATTGTATATATTCTACTTAATCACTATATGCAACTACATTAGAAGAAGGTAAACTTTTATTGTATTTATACTCTGCAATACACGGTTCTAGGATCTCCGTGTATACTCTACATTATACGGATCTCGGATCTCCGTGTATCGACATAGCACCAAGGAACTACATAATTGTAATTCCTTGACCGTTAACAAGTGTCAACAACTCTCTTTATATGTAGCTATATAAGAAGAAGGTAAACTCCTATTCTATTTATACTCTACATTACACGGACATCGCATTCCGTGTATCTGTATGACACAAATGAGCTGCATAATTGTAATTCCTTGAATGCCAACAACTAGAGTACAATTCAAGTAACAAATAACAATAAGTAACAACAAGTAACGACAATGTCAACCACCGTCATGCAACAAAAGCTATCGAAAGATGACACCGATAGATTCGTTACTACCCTTCAACACAACGAGTATCCACAAGTAAATACAATGACAACTACCTCCAATCAACAAAAGCTATCGAAAGATGTTATCGATGGATACGTTACTACCCTTCAACAGGTTATGAGCAATTTAGAAGTGTTTGGTGATGTCACCACTCTCGACGGTCATTTCACCTTTGAATCTTGGAAACAGGAGCTCACCTTCTTGTTCAAAGTCTACAACCTTGATCATTTTGTTACTTATGGTGTTGATGGTTTTGAATTTGATGAATCCACTACGGTCGCACATCAAAGAAGATTAATTAGCTTGATGGAAAACGTCGTCAACGCTGCTGTTCACACCACTGTTAGTGCCGAAATCAAGAAAGAGGCTGGATTGTTATTTGGTCGTGACCGCTATTTAGCTGTGGTTCTGTTGTATGGGGAGTTCAGTCTCACCATTGCTGCCCAATTGTTGCAAAAGCACGCTACTGGTTCCGATAAGTCATACGAAACCATGTGCCAACTTTTCACCAACTTGTTCCCCAAAATCAACTCAGCTGACCTTGGTGGTCTCAGCGCCATGATGAATCTTCCAGATAACCATTGGGCATCCATTGAAACCGCTCACCGCACCAAATGCTTGACCAATCCCGCGACCAAGTTCACGTTTGAACAAGTGAGGACCTACTGCAGAGGTTTGTCCATTCCTTGGCCTTCGTCCTTTTCATTCTTTGGTTTGTTAAATTACAATGAGTCAGCTTTGTATTCATCTAGTTCACGAACCCATTCCGGCTTTTGCAACTACTGCCGCAAAAAGGGGCACATCATTGAAGACTGCCGCAAGCGCAAGGCCAGGCAAGCTAGGGATTCAAATGGGTTTTCCTCCAACTCAAATCACAAATCAGAATCAGCCCAATTTGCTACATCTGATCCACAAGCACCTTCCACTGGTGTATCCTCAACTGACTATTTCTGTTGACATTTCTTAACAGTCAAGGAATTACAATTATGCAGCTCATGTATATCATGCAGATACACGGAAATCCTAGAACTGTGTATTGCAGAGTATAAATACAATAAAAGTTTACCTTCTTCTAATGTAGTTGCATATAGTGATTAAGTAGAATATATACAATTCTGACTACAACAATTAACAATAAGTAACAATAATGGCAAACACTGCCATTCAACAAAAGGTTTCTAAAGATGACATCGATGGATCCGTTACCAACCTTCAACACAGGGGTTTCTACAGGAGCATGGTATCCAACATCAACTCACTACCCCGTATCAAAGCTATGAGAATGGAATTGTTGAGAGAAGTCATCGTTCAATCGTACAGATGGCACGGTCTTTGCTTATTCACGCAGCGGTTCCTCCTCAATATTGGTGTCGCGCGGTTGCCACGGCTGTACATATTTTCAACCTACTTCCACGCACTATCTCGAAAGCACCTACTGCTGACCACAATACACCCAAGGAATATTGGCTGAAACAGACGAGTACTGTGAAGACCTATATTCATTTGAAGGTGTTTGGGTGCTTAACCTTTGTTCACATACCAACTCCTATCCAACCAAACAAATTTTCTGCACGGGGTGTTCTGTGCGCATTTATGGGTTACAATCCCAACACCGCGGGGTACTTATTTCGAACTTGTCATTGGGCCAATCTTATTGAATCTTGCGGCTTTGATGCCTTACAACTCAAATCGGTTTGGCTCGCCTATCAACATTAGCAAACACTCAACCAAAGCAATCCAGCCTGAGCTAGAAATGCTACAGAAAAACCCATCATCAATCACTTTGGATCGGAAGGCTGCTACACACTATCGACTGATAGTGGGCAAAGTATTGTACTTAAGCAACACCATTAGACCCGACATCTCATACACGGTATCTCAATTGTCCAAGCACCTCAAGCAACCAACTATCAACGATCTTGCTGCTGCCAAACACCTCATACGATATATTGCTGGTACTACGCATCACGGGATCATCTACAGCAAGACAAAGAAGAACGTTATTGAGGGCTATTGTGATCTGTCTTGGACTGATGACTATGAAACAAGTACTTCGACTGGCGCTTACATTTTCAAGTACGCCAACGGGGCTATCACATGGAAGAGTAAAATCCAATCAAACGTTTCGTTATCTACCGCAGAGAGTGAGTATTACAGCGCCGGTTCAGCGGCCAAGGAGCTTATTTGGCTTGACGAGTTGTTTAACGAACTAGGCATTCCGCTCAAAGAAAAGATTCTTTACTGCGACAACCAATCCACGATATGCATGTCAGAAAGACATGGCTTCCACAATCGGACAAAACACATTCGCCGACAATGGCACTTTATTCGCAGTCACGTTGGTAAAACATTCAAGATGGTCTACCTACCTACTGACAAGATGAAAGCCGACTTCCTTACTAAAGGTCTCGCTCCTCTATCACACCAAAACATGCTTACGTTGAACAACATAATTGACATGAGAAAATCCAACGGTTAATGAGCAATATGGAACAACAACACATTGCACATTAAGGGAGGC
>NW_026261731.1:0-52342 GCF_024628925.1 Lodderomyces margitis
GATGGTGGTCAACGATGTACCAGACTGCGATACAATACCAGAGTCGGTCTCAACAGATCCGTCTGACTTGGTGGTAGTCCAGGTGGTGGTGTACTCAGTTTGCACTGGCTGTGGGAAAGTCGTGATGGTTGTTAAGGAGGTACCCGATTGCGAAACGATACCAGAGTCGGTCTCAACTGATCCGTCAGATTTCGTGGTAGTCCAGGTGGTAGTGTACTCAGTTTGCACTGGCTGTGGGATAGTCGTGATGGTGGTCAACGATGTACCAGACTGCGATACAATACCAGAGTCGGTCTCAATTGATCCGTCTGACTTGGTGGTAGTCCAAGTGGTAGTGTATTCCGTTTGCACTGGCTGTGGGAAAGTCGTGATGGTTGTTAAGGAGGTACCAGACTGCGATACAATACCAGAGTCGGTCTCAACTGATCCGTCTGACTTGGTGGTAGTCCAGGTGGTAGTGTACTCGGTGGTCAACGTAGAACTGGTTGGGAAGATAGAAGTGGTTGTATACCATGAGCCGCTGGTGTCGGTAGTAATGTCCACAACTCCTGTCTCAGTTATCGTTTGTCCACCACTGGTTGTTGTAATTGTAGTTGTGTATTCAGTAGGTTGCGCGCCAGGAATTGCTGGTAGCGATTTACAAACGCGACATTGACTTGGCAATCCTGGGTTAGGTACAGGACCATTATATTGAATTGATCCTAAGAGAGTTGAAGGCAAGCCAGCTCCACTGTCAGTCACAACTTGAAACTTGGAAGAGTCATACCCAGTACCAATGTTGAAATATTGCAGCAACAAACCTGCTCCTCTCAACGTCAAAATACCAGTAGCGGAATTGTACGACCATGCGCTTCCAGTCAACGAAAAAAGCGGAATTGTTAATCCAATTTTATTTGCAACCCCATTGACTTGACCGAAGTTACGCACGTTGAACGTTTGTGGCGTAGATATTGCCTGTGCAATCATGGAAGAAGCACCATCAGCCAAGTAAAAAGTTTGCCCCGTGGAAACCAGCAAGAGTGCATTTGAAATGTAAATGGAGGAATCTTTATCAGCAGTAATACAACCAGTACCAGCAATTGTTGTCGCTTGTTGATACACCTCGTTGATAAAACAAATCTGGCCATTGTTGGTAATGCTTCCCAAAGTTGTTCCTAAACTAACTGTACCTTCATTTCTTTGATTTTGGTAAAATTCAAGTAAACCAGTATTTGTCCAACTGGATGCGGTGATACTCATGCTACTGGGTAAAATTCCAGAAGCAGCCAAATACATTTCACCATTATTTTGAAATGATAAACCAACAAGGTTATAAGTTGACGATGTCAAGGAAGCAACTGAATTGAATGAAATAATACCGTTGTTGGTAATGGAGTTGAGCAATCCCAACAAAGTAACTTGCAATGAAAGTAATGGTGAAGTACTAGAAATGTAAAGACCGGCACCAGATTGCACATTTAAACTTGAAACAAACGCAGAAATGGCATTGTCAATGATAGACCAGTAAGCGCCTGAATGAATGTTAATATTACCGACATTCAAGCTTATGGTACCTCTGTCAACAGTGTTTTCCGTTATATCCAAACCCAGCGCTACAGCAACTAAGAAGCAGAATATCAAATGTAACTTTTTCAATATCAACATTGGTTGTCTTTTATGGGTGCAAAAAGAAATATGGAGAAAGAAATTTTGCAATGAAGGGAATTCAAATTAGACAGGGTATACAAGCTCTATATATATGTTGAAATGTCGAGTAGAGGGAATGGAGTGAAATATTACCAACTTTTTTTTAAGTAGAGATAGGCGTTAACCAAACTTGATGTAAGTGCTAGTGCTATACAATCTCCTATTTGAAGAGTAAGATTAATTTGATAACTCAAAACACGAAAAAACTGAAAATAGGAAAAAAAAAAGAAATTAAAGTCTCTCCAAACCCATTTTAAGGTTTAGCTGTACAATTACTAAAAAACTGAACTCCTCTCGTAGTTTATAGACTTTTATGTGCCCCAGATGATGAAAACTGGAGAGGGTAAAAAATAATTAAAAAAGAAAATTGAATAGAACAAACACAAATGTGAAAAGAGGGTTATTTTAGTTTTTTGGAGTCTTCCACAAACTCAATTTATTTTCTTGGTCACATAACCCTTTTCCTTCTCTTAAGTCCGTCATGTAAAACCATTTCCTGACATTGTTTGATGAAAAACACTTGAGAAAGTGACTCTGTAGCCGTATGTTTATTGAAAGCTTTTGCACGTCTTTTGGAGTGTAACCGTTGCATCTGAAACCTCTACACTACCTTTGGTATAACCCTTGCATTGTAAATTTTTTAAAAGCATGACACAACACTTTCGCAAAGAGTGTGAGGCAACTCAAAGATTGGCGCTTATGTTTTCCTAGTGTAGAGTTAATTTTGTTTTTCTGACAACATTTGTATTAGTGGTAAAGTAGTGAAGTCTACATACTTCGAAATTGGGGCAAGGGGGTTTAAGCAAACAGCAAAGTTTAATGCCAAACCTTTAATCTCTATAGCCCTACAAAATCAAGACAATTTTATATACACTTGGCCTGTTAAAATCCTTTCCTTCATAAAGTGAAAGAAGCTATTATGAAAAGTTTATTGACAAAAATGCTAAACAATAACAAAACATTTTAAAACAATGAAAACCGTGAAAACACGGCATTGTTCAAAGTTTTACGAACTTTTAACTAATTGTACATCTTTCGTAACGCAATTGATTGTAAGGCGTTGTGGGTTTTTGTCATAAACGTGCTTGAAAATCATTCGCATGAATGGCTACAGACAATAATTTATTTTTTCAAAATTTGTTTTTGTTTTTGTCGGAGAAAGACTGCAGAATACTCATAACCATGGTCTTTCTTCTTTAGCACAGGTTGCACCAGATTAGATCCAAAATATCATAACCATTGTAATTCATTTACGAACAGGGTTAAAAAAAAGAGCAAAAAAAAAATGAAACTTTATTAGTTTATAGCTAGTCCCTCACAAGGCCAACAGAAAAAGTAGCAAAGATAATTTGACAACGTGACGTCAAGGTTGCAAAATGTTTGACGACAAGTCTCTTGCATTGACTTGCTCCAGTTCAACAGTAGAATCGAGCTTATTACCAAAGCAGGTTATTTACTAAATAGTTTTAATTTTGGCTATTATTACCTAAATGTGAAATTTGTTGTCTATTTGTTATTCCAAAAATCTTCTTTTTGTAGTGAGGGGGTTGAAATAATAATAATATTTCAAACCCTCTTGTAATGGAAACAAAAAACGAAAACAAAAACTCCCGTTATTGGTTCTCCAATATCATATTTCACCTCTAATTATCATCATATGATGCTTGTGGAAACATTTCTACTTGTTTTTTTAAACTTTGGACGAAAAGGTGACTTCGAATACCCGTTTGGGTAAAAGAGATATAACCGCTATGCGTTTGTGTTTCAATATTCTCTTTTCCACTGCATTAACTGGGAGTAACAATAATATGCCTATTGTCTTAAATTGTTACAATTTTTAACGTCACAATTAAAGCACAGTATAATAATAGCTGATGCCTAACCTATCTAATAGTAATTTCTGTTAAGAACAGACATCAAAAGGATTTGTCGTTTCTATCTCAGGAAATGTTTCAATGAAGTTAAATTGATGACTGAACAATAAAGTATTGTTCTGCTGATGAAAGCTTATCAAAGTTAAGCTTTTATATATATAAACTGTAAAACCGTATACTAAAAACTAAAAACAAAAAGCAAAAATGAAAATGGGAAGTCAAAAAGAAAGTTTTCAACGGGGTTTCTGTAACCCTTACAGCTTTTTACCTAAACGAGTTTTTGTTTCTCTCTTGTTCATGTAATCATTAATTCTTTGTCCCAGGGTTTAGCAAAGTATAAAGTTAAAATAACCATGGTATAATTTTTTTACCAATAGAGCACAAATCGACTTACTACTACTGGCTTTATTCAACTGTAGTTTCAGAATTATTTTTATGAATGAAAAGGGGGAAAAGAAAACTTATGATGGTGACAACACGTACAACATATAATGCATCAGACTGTTGAATCTAAGAAGGAGTAAAATATTGTTTCTGTTTGTAATTTTAGTACTTTTGCAATGTTTTCTCTTCAATGAGTGTGTGTCATATAGTTGATTGTTTTGAAAAAATAAAATGCATTTGGACTACATCTACTTGATTATTGTGTGTGTTTCTTTGTTTCTGTTATCAAACGTTTGCATGGAAAAGAGTAGTGCACATAACGAAAACGCGTAACTGCGCCAAACTTTATCTCCATCTTACACATTTGGAATGTGTTTTCTTTAGAAGAGTAGAGTAAAGAGATGACTAACCCACAAATCTACAATAGTCGATAACAGAACATTTAAAAGACACAGTAGAGCGAAACCAAGTTGCACAAATATGCAATGGGGTTCTTGACCCCCTTCTACATATAAACACTCTTTGAATGTAAGGCGACTTCCTTGCGTCATCTTCTTTGTTAGAATTCTAGATGTATATCGACCTGTTCAGAATTTGTATACTAACCTGCTTACCGAAGTTTAGCCGATTATGTATCACGAATACGTCAACATTCTATACAGTTGATCATCTAAATACATATAATGGGACTAAAAATTACCAGGAAAAAAAAAAGGAGTGAACTGCAAAACTACCGCTTAATTCCGGACAATAAGTAACCTTTGAATAGAACAAATATGCAGCTTACAGCCCTGTAAAGAAAACCCCGAGCTCGCGTGTACTCGCTCGCTCTCGCATGTTGGTGTTGATCACGTCATTCCACAAAACAAAGTTGCAGAACAAGGAGAAGAGGAAGAGAGTAAGAAAAATAGAAACCTCTTTTTTAATAAAAGTTTTACTAAAACCTAAGGGATGACGAGATCCAGGTATTGCTCAATGCAGCTACTAAGTTGTACCTTAAGCTGGCTTCTACTGTAGTGTAGAGAACTGAATATACTATGATGTATATTCTCGTCAAGCCAGGGGCAAGATACTCAAGCCTCCATAAAATATTGTCAAAGTTCGTTGAAAAGAGGCTACCTCTACAAGCAAGAAACTCCTTACAACAATATACGGCCAAACGGCGTTTCTTTTAGGTAACTTCCAAAACCCAATAACTACAAGGTACTTTCAAACTCTAATTGCACTAAAGCCTTCCCCTCTTATTGTTTTGCGTTTTGGTTGCAGTTGGAGCCATTTCAGATTTTTGGTACAAATGCAACCTTTTCCCATTCATATTACAGGCTATTCTATGTAAAGTATAAGAGAGATAATCCCCCTTGAAGTGGGGTACCTCTCTTTGTCTTCCTTTAGGAAAAGGAAAAAGCATGTCTTCAATATCAAAAATGCCTATGTTGGTAAGTGTAAGGCAAGGAACTTCACATACATTTTTGGGTTGATTTGAGATCTAGAGGGCAGGATAATTTGTACTGCCCATACTACGGGCCCTTTCCCACGTTCTTCTTCTTGTAAGAGGTGCATTTTTTTGAACGTGCTTTTCGAACTAACTTTCTTGTTAACTCCATAAAAAACTTGTTTGTGATTTTTGAGGCTTTTCACTTGAAGGTAATTTACGAATAATAGCCCTTTTCGCATATACGTAACTCTTCTTCTTTTTCCCTAATCCCCCAAACTTCTCTCATCCTCATCCTTTCTTCTTTTGAGGTGTGGAGTTTGAAATTTCTTACATATGCAAGTGTAAAGCTTTACAAGACAGTAATATACAACAATTATTCATAAAATGAAAGAGTTCAAAAATATCCGACAGGCAGAGTTTACAAGAAATATTTAGCATCAAATAGTTATGAAAAAAATACAGCTTATGATACTCGACAACTTACAATTAACTCTGGTCTCGTGTCAGTATTATTTAATGGAGCTACAATTCCTGAACATGGCATTTTTACCACACCATACGACCAGTTACAGAGAAATACTGACATCTAATTTGTTACTGTTTGCTTTCGAGCGGTCCTGAAATACCTTTTAAAGTGTAATGAATTTTGATCAAGTTGCAGCAAAATGAGATAAAAAGTACCCACACTCCTATTGCTTTGTCCTTTCCTCTCTTTCAATGAAATCACTCGTTGTTTATGTGTTACTGTACGAATCTTGTTACAACAATATGCACCAAATGGTATTTTGAAGAGATTGTTTTCAAACTTATTATTATGCTCAGTATGCTGTTCCTGCCTAATGGTCTTTCTGAAATGTCCGACAAACTTTCTTTCTAATAGTGAGAGTGGAAACTCATCCCTAGTCTGAGTAAACCAATTTGTACTGCAAAATTTTGTAAAAGATAGTTTTAAACACACTATTAAACTATATTTGCAAAAACTAGAGACCGAAAATGATTTAAAAAAGTATAACCGAAAATTATGACAAAAATTAACACTCTAAAAATTCAAACTAATACTTGAAGTCTGAAATAGAAGGACCGAAAATTAAAAAAGCACTAGCAGTAATAATAATCACCGATTGCAAAAAACCATGGATGGTGACAAAAAATCAATCGGCAAAATGAAAGAAGAAACAATAGAAACGTTGACAAAAACCAACAGTTTCAAGAAGGAGCTGTTCTTCAGGAATATTTGTGTGTTAGTTCAGATACGCAACTGTCTCAGTCATGTACACTAAAAGACTACCACCATCACTAAGCACATCATGATACTGGTCACCGAAGATATCTTGGTAATAGAAGCGGAACCTTCGTATGTAGTAACACTTGAAGGAGAAGACTCACTTCCTTGTGATGAGAGTGCTGAATCGGTAACGCCTGTAGTTGAAGCTTGTCCTTCTCTCGTAGCACTAACATCTGCATCAGGACCTGAACCACCATTAGAACCATTACCTGAATCATTTGTATTGGAACCTGAATCTGAACCTGAACCTGCACCTGTGTTGGATCCAGAGTCATCGCCAAGACCATTATTAGAGCTCGAACCTGCACCTGCGTTGGATCCGGAATTTTCACCTTGGCCGGAGTTAGACCCATTGTCAGCTACAGAACCACCATTCGAACCATGATCACCACTAACAGAACCAGCTTCGATCAGTGACGATAAAACAGGCACGTTTCCACTACCGCTTGTATTGCTAGCTCCAGTAGTTCGACTTTCAACACCGGTTGGCTCAGATACATGACCAGTAGGTTTACCAGCTGTCTCAGTAACAGCTCCACTTGCGTTTCCACTTGGATCTGAAGCACCGCCAGTTGGGTTGCCAGTTGGGTTTCCACTTGGGTTTCCACTTGGTTCTGAGTTTCCACCAGTTGGGTTACCACTTGGGTTTCCAGTTGACTCTGAAGCACCCCCAGTTGGGTTTCCACTTGGGTTACCTGTTGTTTCTGAAGCACCGCCAGTTGGGTTACCACTTGGGTTACCAGATGACTCTGAAGCACCGCCAGTTGGGTTTACACTTGGGTTACCTGTTGGTTCTGAAGCACCGCCAGTAGGGTTACCTGTTGACTCTGAAGCACCCCCAGTTGGGTTACCACTTGGGTTACCTGTTGGTTCTGAGTTTCCACCAGTTGGGTTTCCACTTGGGTTTCCGGTTGACTCTGAAGCACCTCCAGTTGGGTTACCACTTGGGTTACCTGTTGGTTCTGAGTTTCCACCAGTAGGGTTTCCACTTGGGTTGCCAGTTGGTTCTGAAGCACCTCCAGTTGGGTTTCCACTTGGGTTACCTGTTGGTTCTGAAGCACCGCCAGTTGGGTTACCACTTGGGTTTCCTGTTGGTTCTGAGTTTCCACCAGTAGGGTTTCCACTTGGGTTACCTGTTGGTTCTGAAGCACCGCCAGTTGGGTTACCTGTTGACTCTGAAGCACCGCCAGTAGGGTTTCCACTTGGGTTACCTGTTGTTTCTGAAGCACCGCCAGTTGGGTTACCACTTGGGTTACCTGTTGGTTCTGAGTTTCCACCAGTAGGGTTACCACTTGGGTTTCCAGTTGACTCTGAAGCACCCCCAGTTGGGTTTCCACTTGGGTTGCCAGTTGGTTCTGAAGTACCTCCAGTTGGGTTACCACTTGGGTTACCTGTTGAATCCGAAGCACCGCCAGTAGGGTTTACACTTGGGTTACCTGTTGGTTCTGAAGCACCGCCAGTAGGGTTACCTGTTGACTCTGAAGCACCGCCAGTAGGGTTACCTGTTGACTCCGAAGCACCGCCAGTTGGGTTACCTGTTGACTCCGAAGCACCGCCAGTTGGGTTTCCACTTGGGTTACCTGTTGAATCCGAAGCACCGAAATCAGATGAGACCGATGGTTGGAACGTAGTGATTGTGGTCAATGAACTATCAGATCCAGATACAATTCCGGTTTCCGTTTCAACAGTTCCATCTGACTTTGTTACAGTCCATGTGGTCGTGACAGTTGTTGTTGTTGTTTCTGTCGTAGTAGTGGTCTGGGTAGTAGTCTGTGTCGAAGGACCTGTTGGTTCTGAAACACCGCCACTTGGGTTTCCGCTTGGGTTACCTGCTGAATCCGAAGCACCGAAATCAGATGAGACCGATGGTTGGAACGTAGTGAGTGTGCTCAATGAACTATCAGATTCAGATACAATTCCGGTTTCCGTTTCAACTGTACCGTCTGATTTTGTCACAAGCCAAGTTGTAGTGACTACTGTTGTTGACGTTGTAGTTGTTGTGTCTGTGATTGTTGTGGTAGATGGCTCAAATGTAGTGAGTGTGCTCAATGAACTATCAGATTCAGATACAATTCCGGTTTCCGTTTCAACTGTACCGTCTGATTTTGTCACAAGCCAAGTCGTAGTGACTACTGTTGTTAATGTGGTAGTTGTCGTACCTGTCGTGGTCGTGGTTGTTGGTTCAAATGTCGACAGGGTGTCAGGCTGGGCAACAGAGTTATCAGATTGGTTGATAGTTGACTTCATGGTTGTCTCAGGAGATGGCTCGACTGACAGGGTTGGTTCTGGTTGAGGATCAATTCCGGGAATTCCAGGTATTGCCTTACATGGCTTACATTCTGGAGGCACGCCCTTATTTGGTGGAGGAGCGTTGTATTGAACAGCACCCAAGTATATGCCTGGCAAACCTCTGCTTGTGTCAGTAACGATTTGGAATTTGGTATAGTCGTATCCAGTTCCAATTTCAAACCTTTGTGAGTACAACCCGACATACAATGTCAAAATACCCTTCTCGGCGTCGTAGGCGAATGGGCTCCTTCCTGGCACCGGCGAAGATAATGTAGCTGTCAATCCAACTTTGTTTGCAAGACCATTGGTTGTTCCGAAACCTCTTACATGGAAAGTCTGAGGATTGTTGATTGATCCAACGGCCATGATAGATGTTTCACCATTAGTCAAGTAAAATATTTGGCCTTCGGAAATTTGTAAATTGGTGTTCATAAAGTAAAACGAAGATTTACCTTGTGCAGTAACACAGCCAGTTCCCATCAAGCTTGCGAGTTGCTTATAGTTTTGATTGGTGAAACAAATTTGGCCATTATTGGTAGCTGTCATTCCATCCATGCCCAATAATGTGTAACTGTCACTTTTCATCAGCTGGTACACATGGATCAACCCATTGTTATGCCAGTCGGTACTCTTTATATCGCTCTCCATAGATCCTTCACCTGAAGCTGAAAAGAACAAGTCACCATTGTTTTCAAACTTGTTACCCATAATTCTGAACACGTATCCGGGAGCACCTTTGATTGCATTGAAGGAGACAACCCCATTGTTAATAAAACCATAGATCAGATCGAGCAAAGTAGCATACAAGACAACACGAGGCGTAACACTGGAAACGTAAAGACCACTGTTTGCTTCAACATTGATATTCCCATGAAAATTAGATGCTGCATTGTTGATGATCGACCAGATGGCACCAGAGTGAATGTTAATATCACCAAGACCAACATTTTGCACACCCCAATCAACTGTTGTACCTCCATTAAAATCTTTAGCCCATGCTGTGACAATGAATAGCCACAATGCTAATTGAGCTCTTAACAATATTCGCATTAGTGAAACTTTCGCTTGGCTTTGTAGCTTTTTATGATAACAAAATTAAGCAGCAAGTTAGATTGAATTCGTCTCTTTCTGGATTCAAGACGCTTTAAAAGTGATACTTTGGGAATGGTCAACAGCTATTTATATATTTCTCCCGTAAATACAACAATACCAGTAAATAACTACTTCGTGTAGTGCAATGTTGCCCCATTTCTTCATTGTCAGTTCTTTTGAAAATGAACCGGCTAACAGGGTCTGGTCTAATTTTTAGATTTTGCTTGCAGAATAGGTTTAGATTTTGCTTGCAGAATAGGTTTAAATTTTAGTTATCAAATAGCTTTGAACATGAACAAGCAAACGATACAACGGACATTAAAGCATCAACGAGTAGTATACTATTCTGATTGCAAAAGTTTCTATCATAACAACAACTTTTTCAAAGACACTAGTTACGATAAAACAATCAATTACAATTAAAAAGCAACTTGGCGAAAAATCTCTTCATATAGAAATAATCATCTTTGCATGAACTACCAGTTAAGAAACGCTCTAAACGTGTTTTCATCGTCGGAACACTAACTTCTGTATTATTCAACTGCAAACATATGCCTGAAATGCATGTGCTTATTTGCCAACTATGCTCAAATAATATCCTCTGAAAAACGCGTCAAAATTTTGCCTTTCTCCCAAGCCATTGAGTTCAACGTGGCATTAGTCGAGAGACGTTTTCTGAATTCAAGTTACTCCAATCTTTTTAAGGTGAAAGCATTGTGGACTTGGTGGTATATTTACATGAACGGCTGTTTAACACAAGCTAATAATGTAACCAATCTCAAACGGCAAAATTTATTTATACCATGCATTATCATACTGGTGCCATGAGTACAGACCGTATTTTTTTTCAATCTCAGCCCATTTATATGCACAAGATGTGAAATGACGCGTTTGCGATTGACAAGGTTTCCAACTTTTGACGATGCATTGAACATTGAATATGAGCAAATATTGAAGTAAAATAGGAAGATAAAGAAGAGCATAGGCAACGAAAGTTTAAAAGTTTTCGTTTGGTGGTTGTTTATTTACACTCAACCGTTTCTTGGCTTTTCTGCGTGTGCAGAATTTTTTAGCTGCTGGTGCCATATCTTGATTAGACGAATTCGTCAATGTTTCGACAAATCTCTATGAGCCATCAGGTATCATAATTTGTTGTTCTTGTGGTGTGTGTCTTTTTGCGTGGCATTTTGTGATTTTCTTTGACCAGATTTCAACTTAATTTCAACACATTCATTATCCCGTCATTTACTTGTCATGGTTTTATCGGGGCATGCTTTTCTAGTCTATCAGTGTAGACATAAAACAAAACATGACGTACAATTAAACGTGGAACAATATTGCCAACACGTCCAACATACTTGGTTTTTTTTATTTTTTTTTCATTTAATTGGGGGAAAAAATGGATTGCGACAATTGTCGCGTCAAGCCGCCTCATTAAGGGATTCTTGCATTAACTTTGCCTAGCGCAGGGTGTTACCCAAATAGAGAGTGTAGATTAAAAGGTGGGCTCATTTTAATTAAACATAAGCAGTGATTCGTGTCAACGTTAGCCTATTTTGGTGCAAATAGAGACGACCGCAGTTTGGTTTTGAACTTCTTTGGAAGGTATTCTTTTTCGACAGCTGCGGCCCTTTATGTACAAAATGGTATCGTGCTATGATATTTTGTACAACAACTCTGGAATTGAGACCCAATATTGTTCAGTAATCATACCATTTATTATGAGCAACACTTAGAAGTGCTTCTCATGCACCTGGATGCCAGGATATTGTTTCAGAATAAAATGTGCCTACAGGGTCCATTTACAGAAGCAGTGACAAGCTTTTACCTATTTCTTTTGTATGTACACTTGAATGTGTCTTGGTTCAGAAAAGGAAATGCAATTGCTATTTTCGGCGCATTGACGAAAAATCTTTGCAAACTTTTGATTGCAAAACCACAAATTTGTAAATTTGGGTCTATTTCTAATGCTAATTGCTCCAGTGGCAATAAGAAAAGTGAAAAGCTTATTTCTCATAACAAATAACCTGTCAATTATAAAATAAAACTAATAACATTTTGAACAAAGTATTGCAACTTAAATCCAAAATAGACCGAAAATAAAATATAGCTCGTGAAGAATGATTTAAAAATAACCTCAAAAAATACTGTAGCAAGTAGTACTGTGTATTTCAACAGTAAAATTGATAAACCGAAACAAATTAAAAATATAGATCGCAAAAAAGGCCGTGTGGTAGCAAAAAATCGACCCATATAAGTAGTGTGAGCAAGAAACAAAGTGGAAAAAAATTAGTTGCACCCGATAGCATATGGCAACAGCTTTCTCAGGGTCTAAGCAATGAAAAAATGAGCAATAAAAGCAAACTTGTGATTGACGATATCTTCAAGGTCGATGCTGACCCCTCATACGTAGTTGCTGTAGCAGTGGGAGCAGTAACATGAGCGTAAGAACTGCCAACTGTAGTAGATGTAACTGATCCTGTTCTTGTAGCACTTACAATACCAACAGCTGTAGGGTCTTCGTTGACACTGAGTAAGCCTCTTGTTTGTGACATCATTGTGGATTCTGCAACACCCACACTACCACCAGAACCAACAGCTGAACCAGCAGATAAACCAGCACCAGCTCCCAATGATGCAACGCCTGTGTTTTCTTCTCCTGTTTGACCAACAGTACCAGTTCGAGGGATGTCAGAGCAAGAATTGCTGACGTCAGTGGGGGAACTATCTCCAGAAGTAGCAACAACCGAGCCAATTGGGAAAGACAACACAACACCAGGTCCGACAATGGGCTCAGAATCAATGCTAGAACTAGAAACTAGATCTCCTGAACAAGTTCCGGTCTCTTGTGGCCCTCTCATATCACTCTCATTACTTGTGGCCATTCCTGAAGTTGGGCCAGGTGCAGATACCTCAACTGTTCTAACGCTTGCAATAACCGATTCACTTTTTATACCAGTTACACCATCATCTGTGCTGACAACTCCAGTTGTTACACTCTCAGTGCTCATAATATTTGAAGATGTACTAGGATCAGCACCCCCTTTCGATGCTGATACTGTAAGCCACGAACTTATCCGGTTAGATGGCCCTTCGGATACTCCAATTGTTCCACTATAAGGGATATCACTAGAACTGGAATTGACCCACCTTGTATAAAAACTAACCTCTGACGATATCCTATACGTTATCAAGGTGGTGTGCGAAGTACCTGACTGCGAGACAAGGCCTGACTCGGTTTCAACTGATCCGTCTGAGTGGGTCGTGGTCCACGTCTTGGTGAACTCAGTTTGAACAGCTGGTTCGAAAGTGCTCAACGTGGTGTACGAAGTGCCTGACTGCGAAACAAGGCCTGACTTGGTTTCAACTGATCGGTCTGAGTGGGTCGTGGTCCATGTGGAAGTAAACTCAGTTTGAACAGCTGGTTCGAAAGTGCTCAACGTGGTGAACGAAGTGCCTGACTGCGAAACAAGGCCTGACTCGGTTTCAACTGATCCGTCCGAGTGGGTCGTGGTCCACGTCTTGGTGAACTCAGTTTGAACAGCTGGTTCGAAAGTGCTCAACGTGGTGAACGAAGTGCCTGACTGCGAAACAAGGCCTGACTCGGTTTCAACTGATCCGTCCGAGTGGGTCGTGGTCCATGTCGACGTAAATTTGGTTTGTACTGGGGGTGGTATTGTAAACAAAGTGCTGAATGAAGTGCCTGATTGTGTTACTAATCCTGATCCAGTCTCCAAAGATCCATCTGCATGACTAGTTGTCCATGTTGACAAAAACAAAGAAGTTGGCGGTTGGGGGTATCTTGTTACAGTTGAAGTGGTAAATATACCATTTGTATTTGTGCTGATGGCTACAATGGCGTTGTCGGTATAGATGGAGCCCGCGGATGTTGTTGTCAATGTCGTGGTGTATGAAGTCGCGTCAATTCCCGGAATTGCCGGAATAGACTTGCACGGTTTACATTCCACAGGTAATCCCGGGTTTGGGACTGGACCATTGTACATGACGGAACCCAAATCAGGACCCGGCAAACCTGGAGCTTTATCTGTTACAACTGAGAACTTGGTATCGTTGTAGCCAGGACCAATTTTGAAATTTTGTACGTAGTTACCAACGTATAATGTTAAAATCTCAGTGGTTGCATTATACAACCACGGATTCTGACCAGACTTGGGATTATAAAGTGTAGCAGCTAAACCGATTTTGTTGGAAACGCCATCAACTTGTCCAAAACCTTTGACTGTGAAGGTCAAAGGTGTGACTGATCCTAATGCAACAATGGATGTAGAACCATCTGCCAAATAGAAAGTTTGATTTGATGAAATTGTTAAAGCGGTATTTGAAAAATAGAACGAGGAATTAGCTGTAGCTGTAACGCAACCAGTACCAAGTACATTGGCGGTTTGTAACCAAAGCTGGTTAAAGAAACAAATTTGACCATTGTTGTTTGCAGTCAATCCATGATTACCCAAGTAAACAACACCAGACGTTCTCTTCTTTTGGTACAATTGGATCAAACCATAATTTTGCCAATTGTTTGCTTTCATGTAAACAGTAGTTGCGGTGTCACCAGAACCAGATAAAAACATGTCACCGTTGTTAATCATCGACTTACCCATGATATCAAAAAAATAGTAAGCAGCACCGGTGATAGCATTTAAAGAGATGACACCATCATTAACAATGGAGTAAGTATCCCCCAAGAGTGTGGCTGTCAAGGAAATTTGCAGAGACACACTGGACACATATAAAGCAGCACCAGGTTCAACGTTGACGTTGGAAATAAAACTTGTTATAGCGTTATTGACAATAGACCAAAACGCCCCAGAACGTATAGTAATATCCTCATTATTGATGGTAATTGTCCCTCTATCAATCTTGTCTTTAGTAATATCTAAACTCCAAACTGTGGAGAGTAGAAACCAGGCAGAGAATATCACTCTTGAGAATGCTCGCATTGCAAAGATTTGTTGTCTCTCTCTTGATGATGATGATTAAAAGGCAGCAAAGGTGAAGCAAAAGCAAAAGTTTCTTTGTGAAGGTAAAATAATGGTTTGTTCAAAAGATGGTTTACTTGACTATTTATACTACTTTTATACGCTTGGTAGACTTTCAAAAGTATGGGTATATATGCGAAGAGTACTTTAGCCGCTTCTAGTAGTACTTCATTTGTGGCAGAAACATAAACGATAACTCTAAAATAAAACTGAAAGTTGTTCGAGTTTTGCAGCCAGAGGAAGAAGAGAAAAGACAAGACACAAAACCATAAACTGTCCAAAGAAAGAAGTAGAATAGAACCTTAGTGGGCGGACAAAGATTTTAAAAATGAATAATGCAAAAGTCAAAAGATAAAATCTGGTCACTATCGTACTACATTATTACAGGGTTCAAAAGTGACCTTCAATTTTCTTTCAACTTTTAGTGAATCTAATCCTCATTTATTTATATGGGACGTATGATAAAAAGAATGGTCACGATATTAGAGAAATGGCACCCACCAACGGCACTTATCATACGAGTAACTCTTAGAAAAGAAAAATATATTGAATTCAATTTATGTAGATATTATCATAGAGTATTCATTGGCCAATACTTTCAAAAAGTTGGACCACTTGAGCTTAATCTAACTCTATCATCAAAATGCAACATTAACCTTCATCTTTCCTTTGATTGCGCCATAATATTAAAGTTTTGTCTCAATTTTAAAGTTCAACTCTCATAAAGTTTAAAAATTTTTCAAAAAGTAAGAGCATTTAAGATTTCTAAATCCCTTGAATACTTTCTTGTGGGTCCCACATTATATACAGAATACAGGGTACTGATCAACATTTTTATAAGTGTTTGGCGATATGTTTCACTTACGCAAGCATGGATTTAGTGGTAGAGTATTGCAATAAATAATATTAGAGCACTATTTAAACAATCTGGTAGGGGATGTAAATGTTCTTCTTTTGAAAACTTTGCTGAGAAGGATCGTTTGGGCCAATTTTAGTAAAACTTTTTTTAAGACTCAATTTCACTACCCTTTTTGGCCTGTTCTTTACAACTTTGAATCCTTGTGTTTAACCTAAACATTTACACTGAACTCCTGTAAGTGGAATAACTTTTATATATACTTTAATTCCTATAGAACGTCTGTAAGCAAAGCATCAGAATTTACTTTGAAAATGGAGGAATTGGCAAGATACTGACTGTTTACAAACTTTTCCTCGATGAAGATAGTGTAGTTTAGTCTACTTAAATTCATTCCCAACATTTCGTTTTAAGTTGTTAGACACTATAACCACACTGCATTTCTCTATGATTGTAAATTAAACTGTTTAGTACAAGCAGATAAAATCTCTTGTCCCTATATAGCAACCTTGTGGTTCATTTCAAGAAGCAGCAGTACAACTAAGTCCTTCGGTTTATTCATTGAAACTGATCAATGTTCGGGTATGCATGAAACTTTTACCCCAAGACTGACAAGTTTGAACCTTTCTTGGCGCATTGATACATTTTATTTACGGGATTTCCTTGTTGCAATTGTGTCAACAACTCTTTTAATAAAGAAGAAATGTTCTTGCATCATTAGTTGGTCATTTGATGAGATGAAATCTGATTCATCGCCATACATTCTTTTACCCAGTGGGGCAATAACAACTATTGCAGAGAGTTCTAAAGTATTGCCTCAAGTCTAATGCTTCTTGGCCGCAAAAACTACTACCTAAATGAAACAGGAAGCACTAGCATTATCCACCTGTCTTCTCTTTATTGCCTACATAGGACACATAATAGACCCTTTTTGATTCTCACAGTTTGTTTCTTGCGCAACAATAAGTGTATGTTCGTCAATAAAGCTAAACTTCAGCACAAATGGAAATTCAGAAGCAAAAGGAAAAGTTAAAGTTGCCTGTTAGAGCAACCAGGATTTTGATTGGATAAATTGATAATCCAGAAGAAGCTTCAAAGGGGGTTTTTGTTTTCGAATGCAACACCTAAAAGCATTGTTGAAAAAAAAAGACAAAAAAGAAAAGAAAAAGAAAAAGAAAAAAAAAATCGAGCCATATTCACAACATTTCTTCGCTTCTATTTTAGATCATGCATTTCCGCTATACCAATACAGTATACTGTAGTTTTCCTTTTGTTGTGAATAACAGACAAAACTGTAATATACAATTGACCTTCAAGAGTGGTTATTTTAAATTGGTCAACACGTCTAAGGGTGGTGCTGAAACTTTATCAGACGACTATCTTACGATATCTGAAGCTTCTAATAAATGCAACTATTGAAAGATTGCCGTATTAGAAAGAACCCTTTTCCAAAAAAGTCAGAATGTTTTCCTCTTTTGTTCTGTTTTGCGGATGTACCAGAATAAACCAGGGTGAAAAGAGATCTTTAGCCAATAGTGATGATTGAGTAAATCTTTCAAGAGTGAGAAGTAAAGTTGGCATTTAACGAAGAAAGGATTAAATGGTGTTGCATTATTCAGCAAAGAAAATTGGTTGTCCTGCAAGATACCCACACTATTATTTTGGGTGATGAAAATTATTCACTAGTAAGATCCGCGACATATCTTGATTCTGTCATCATTGTGAGTCTCAAGCTTGGTATGAGAACATCACCTTATTTTCGATGCTTTTGAACTTTTCATTTTAAAGTAAGCCCAAAAAGGACATTAGCAAAGTTTACCCAGGGTTCAATTTAACCTCTTTCCTTCTTTCTCTTTCCTTCTTTCTCTTTCCTTCTTTCTCTTTCCTTCTTCCTTTCATCTTTTCATCTGAGGCATCAGATTTAATAAAAACCATTTGATATTTTAGTTCATATACCAACGAAGTCCTATAAAATTTTAGTGCTAACTAAGCAGTTGTAAAAGTGGGTCGATCTCAAGAATTTCTGTTTTCAGGTATATGCGAGAAGCACGTTGTACAGAGAAGCTAGATGTTAACAAACTTTAACTTTATCCAACGCTACAAACTTCTAATAAACTTCTAAAATGTATCTGCCCTCCTCTTTCATGTCTTCAACCACCTTGGCAACGTCTTTCAATTCCTCACCTACGAGCTTAGCACCATTTGAAACAATATCCTCCAAGCAAGCAGTAATATCAGGAACTGGCCATGTGGGACCGCACAAATAAAAGGATCCATTCTTGTTCACAATTGCATCAGTCAATTCGTCAATGGACTCCCTAATCTTATCTTGGATATAGATTTTTTGGGGTTGATCTCTAGAGAACGCAGCACCAATGTGAGTCAATAACCCTGCATCTCTGTAAGCTTCCCATAATTCACCATAAAGATACTCCTCCTTCTTATGTCTAGATCCCATGTAGAGGTATATTTCACCAATTTCGTGACCCTGCTGTTGTTGCCAAATCTTCTCCTCGATGAAAGCTTTGAATGGAGCCAAACCAGTTCCCAACCCAGACATAACAATTGGCTGTGTTGTTAATGGTGGCAACTTCATGACTGAGGGTTTAACACTAACAACTAATTCATCACCAATCTTCAAGTCAGACAAGTATTTCGAACAATGACCATACCTCAATCTTCCTTTAGGGTCAACCCAATCAACAACAACAACTAGCAAGTGCACGGCGTTAGGGTGAATTTTCTGTGACGACGCAATTGAATATTCCCTTCTCTTTAAAGGTGCAACAATCTTCACCAAGTCAGCAAATTTTGGTCTTGTCGATTTGAACTCTTGCAAAATATCAAAGTATGAATCAAAGTTAACATCTTGTCTCTTTTTCAACTCCTCGGCTCCTTCTGCACTTGCTAATTTGATCAAATTCTCCTTCTCCTTCACGTCGGATGCAAATTCTGCTAATGACTCATAAAATCTCTTGGGTGGCTTACCCAAAAAGTCAATGGACTCGCTCAAGATTTGCCTTGCTGATCTAATTTCAACCAATCCTGGATCCTCTTTGTTGGTTATTTCAACAAGGGAGTCTCCATCAACGTTGTAAAACTCGAGGAAAGCTTCAACTTGTTCGGAATTGTTTCTTCCGTGAATACCCAACGCTTCACCAATTTCGTATTTCAAACCAGTTCCAGTGGTATCGAATTCAATGTGGAAAATATTTCTCGAGTATTCAGCTGGTGTCAACCTCTTGTTTTCTTGCACCTTGACGATAAAATTCTTGACTGGCAAATCGGGTCTCAAATCTTTATTAAGATTGAATGCTTCTGGGAACACAACTTTTTGCGCAATGTGTTTGTGGAGGGTGTTGTTAACTTCTTCGGGTTGCTCGAGTGGCACTCTTGGGTTTGCAAACACCGACGTCTCGGTTACAAAGAATGGAAGTGGTTCGATTTCCTTTTCTTGAGAAGTTTCCTCAACCTCTTCATTTTTAGTAGAAGCTTCCTCCTTCTCATCACTCTTCTCCAGCTCAGGCACTTCTTCCTTCAAGTCTTCCCACTCTGGCAACACTTCAAGAGGAACAATTGCATTCTTCAAATCTGCAGCCTTGATAAAATTATCCAAAACAGTTGCCAATAATTCTAATGAGCCACCATTTGCTTGCAATAACTTGTTAACAATATAATCTCCCAATTCGGGCAAGGTTGCTCTCCAGAATGCCAACTGTAACAAAAGCTCAGAAGTTAAACCTTTGGTGCCATTATTGGTTTCATCCAATGCATCAACAACTGTAAAATCGACAGCAATGAGCTTGTTATGGTTCAAAGCCAATGACTTTTTGAATTCAATGGGTAATTTTTCAACGTCAATCAGTTGTTTCTGGTTGATATAGATGATCGTGGCTCCGGGCTTGGCGGTTGCTAAAATATCATAAGAGTCCAACAACGATAAATCTTCAATGACAATAACATCTGCTGCATCAGCAGTGCTATACGATCCGGTTGTTGAAGTAATTTGTGAAAAAAATACACCACCAGATTTTGAATTGTCGTATTTGTTTCTGATTGCAACATTTTTTGAGTCATCCAAAGACAAAGAAAGAGCCAACTTGTCAACAGTATCAACAACAATACGATCGTCTCTGCTCCAAAACAAATATTGCCCCTCGGGTGATGTGTTGGCAGTAATAATTTGATCCTTTGGCTCGCTGTTGTATGAAGGTAAAATATTCTCAATCCTCACACTAGTATCGTACTTGGAGACTGTCTTTGCAATGGTAATTGGAGTCCAGTCAAAGTCCAATGGGTACCTAAACTCTTCAATTGAGAGTGAATAGTAACTATTACCCAAGAATAAAGTAGCAGTGACATCAGCCTTCAACTTGTCATTCTCTGAATTCAAAATCACCAATTTTCCAGCTGATTCAGGAATAATCAGCAAAAACTTGTTTTGATTAAATGGAAGTGGGACTCGAACTTGAATCAAGCCAATTTCTTCATTAACAACGTTTCTCCATTGCTCATTGACATGAGTTCCATAGGCAATAAACACGGTCCTGGCGTTTTTACCTCCAATATACTCAAACTGAGAGTAATTTTTTCCAGTGAACTTGTTTAACAAATCGAAAGCGGCATCAATGCTGAGATCGGCTGATGGAGCTGAATCAAGCAAATTTTGATACAATTGACCAATTTCCTCAACTGATAAAGCGTCACCAAATTTTCTAAAACTTTTAGCAGACTCAATACCATCAAACAAGAAAATCGAGGGTCTACCTGTTGCAAAAGCGTAAAAATGGTTCAAGATGGCCAAATGTTGACTCTCATTACCAAATTCAGTAGAGGTAAACACTGGAAAATTTAAATCTCTGGCTGCATTCAAAACCCTTCCATAGTTTGATACTAACGCATTCTCAACAAAGTCAACTGCTGAAACATTCAAAGCTAATGGGGCCTTTTGTCCTAATAAGGAGCTTCTCATGTAATCAATACCACTAGCACCTAAAATGGTTGAAACCGGTTGACCATGTGTTCCATTCCTCTTGAAATAGCCCAAAATGGCATTAGAAGCCCCTGATCTAACTTCAAACTTGTTGTAAAATGGGACTATTCCAAAAGCATTGGAGTGTTGGTTGTGCAACCAAACTTGAATATATGAGTCAAGTAAGTTTTCTGCACCAACAGTCTCGTAGCTGAAAATCTTTGAAGCAATCGCATAAATAGTTTGATTGATGAGAGTTCCAGCAGACGTGTAGGTTGAACCTCTGATCAGTTTTGGATCAGTTGTTAATCCAAATGGGTTTGAGGTGATTAATCTTGTAAGGTTGGAGCCGCCTAAACTAGCTTCACTAGCGGTACTACCACTTGGGCTCTTAGGCACTTCCTCATTTAGCAAGTGTGGGACCATCTTCAGTATCTTTGAATGATAATAGCTATCAGCTTTGTCTCTAAAAACATGGAGAAAATGTTTTCGTGGTGAAAAGTTTACCAAAGATACTTTTTATCAATATTTTTCAATCTTATCACGTGCAATCAACTAATTAATATTAAAAATTTACAAAATTTCTTTTTTCTGCAAAATCGTCAGGCGTGGGTTAATCAAATCTACCGAGGAAGAGAAATGCGTAGTCAATGGCAAAAGAGACGGAAACCATAAATGCATAGTACCAAAAGGATCTTCTGGTAATAAGCTAAAGCTGGTGCATCTATGTATTTTGTCTCTTCTTATATATCATAAGGAAGCGCGGAATGAATGCAATAGTTTAAAGAACTGAGGAAATCATTATCTCTGAAAGCGTTTTATTTTTTTTGCTGCAAAATTGTGTAAAACAGTTTCAACTAAGGAAATGTATATTCTCTTATATTTTAAAAACATTTCGTATACAAATGAAATATTTCAACAAATGATATGATTTTATCTAAGGGCGGAAGGATTCACTATCAATTAACAAAAAAGAGAGAAGAATAACCTGGACTTATTTAACTCGAGTGCTATCTCAAACATAGCCAAAAGAGATGATTTTGTTGAATTTGCAACTGTCATCAGGATCAATACAAGAATGAAAAATTACTAGGACCCAAATAGCTGTGCAAAAGCAACCTTTAGAAGTCAATGAAGAAGTTGGAGGCAGTGATATATCTGGGAAAAATCGTTTAAATCAGCTATTCGACAACAGTTAGTTTTGTATGTGGCAAGATCACGTGAGCACTACCTCACATGTTTATATTGGCTTTCTCAGCCTAATGACCCATAGAGAAATAGCCTACGGAAAGACACAGCTAAACAAGTAAAATAGAGTTATCTAATACACAATGAAATGAATATAATGAGTCAATCTTCTCCGCGACTTGAAAGCACAACGTTCATTTAATTAAGCCACTAACTTTTTGCCCTAAAACAGCTCATTTTCTTTTCTTATTAGCTCCTGTATTCAACGAGCTACCTCCCACGCTAGGTTTCCTTCTCTTCTTAGGCTCATCATCGGGGACTGTTTTTGGCGACGGTGAGGACACATCTGCCTCTTTCTTTATTGCGGAGTTGTTTGTCGTATTTCGCTGCTGCTGCTGCTGTGAATTTGGATTCATATTCTGAGCTTGTGGATTTTGCAACTGCTGTTGCAGGGGGAGAGGCGACTTGCCCTGCATTGTTGTTGATGATGACTGAAAGTTGTTTCGAGCAGAAGCCATTTGGTTTTGAAATTGAAGTGATTGTTGTTGTTGCGGCTGAGCACCAAACCCATTCACAAATGTTCCTCTAGCCATTTGAAAATTTGTCGGTATTGTTGCTTGAGGCGTGGTTAGGAGAAGTTCCAACGCTCTTTGAGGAGACTTGATATTATTTAATTGACTGAAATCCATTAATTGCTTCATGTGGGTCAAAATATCTGCAAGTTGCAAGTGTCTAGTATTGGATTTACCCAATCCAAAAGTAGAAGTATTATACACGGTTTGGGAATCACGATAGACGTCATTCACCGACTTGCTTTTCATTGGCAGTTTGCTCAAAAAATTCAAATTGATTAAGCTTTCGTAGGTGATGCAATTCACATCTATCCATTCAATGCGCAAGTCTCGACTCATTAGAACTTTGACATTTCCATTTAGTTTCGATATAGAATTATCTTCGTACATTAGGTTGATTTCAAGTTTTGACACAATTATAATTGATCCATTATTTAGTACTTGGAATTTCATCCCTGGTAGAAATATGGAAAACCTTGAAAATTCTGAATTCGCTACACATTGGGAAAAAAACCTAGGTGCCGTAGTTGTGTTGAGTTCAAAGTGGTTGGCTGGACTAGAATCATTTACTCCTTTACCAGCCAACTTTAAAAACCCAAAATTTAATCCAGTTACTTCACTCAACGTTCTGTCAAACTCGCTTGTTATTGACTTGGAAAAATTTAATCTCAAAGTTGAATTGGGTAAAAAGTAGGCTGGCGTGATTCGTTGCCAAAATTCAACACTCCTTAGGTTATCATGAGCCTCATTACTCAAAAAATCAATCAAGTCAAGCACACGCATGGTTGCAGCATTTCCCAAGTTTCTTTTAATTATGCGTGCATTAAATTCTTGCTGCATTTGTTCAGTAGAAGTTAAAACTGGCTGCTGCTGTTGCTGACCCTGACCTTGCGGGAATTGTCTTTGAGAAGCCAGCACAAAAGCTGAATTTCCATCACCGCCACCCAGGTTAAACTGTGGTTGAAATGGTGCCTGGGGTCCGGGTTGTTGAAACATTATGCCTCCTGGTGTCTGCTTAACCTTTGCTTGGTTTCCTTGTTGTTGGTTTAATGTTCGACTAGAGGCAGCGTCCTTCCCCAGAGCCTTCTGGTTGTTTGACTGGTTGATAACTGGTGACAGGGTATTCCCCATAGCCGGTGTATGACCCTGTGAGTTGCTACCTGAACTTGTTTGCGCAGGAGGAACCTGCTGTGATACGGTTCGTGTTGCAGGGACGGGCATTCCATTCAAAATCGCACCGTTCGGTTGCAAGTTCTGTGCATTCATTGGAACGGATTGTAGACTAGCTGTGCTTCCATTGTAGTTTGTGTTTCGTTGTAATCCAGGTCGAGAGGTGTTGGGGACATTGTCATTGTTTATTTCCATCTGATGAACTGGATTGCTGTTTGATTGTCGCAAAAGCTGCTGGGCCGGTGTTTTGTTCAGTTTCTGCTGTGGAATCCCATTTCCATTTCCTTGTAATTGTTGTGAATTATTTAGTTGTCGTTGGAATTGCTGCACTTGATGCTGCTGCTGCTGCTGCTGTTGTTGTTGTTGTTGAGGTGGTGCTTGTATACTAATAGTCCCGTCAGTTTGTAACGGTTGTTGAAACTGATTATGTGGCGTTTGAGCAAACATCTGCTGCAGGTGCAGCTGTGTATTGGTGTTCATCAAATGGGTGTGTACGGTGAATGTCAGAGCACGTTGCTTCTGTTTCGCTTATCGAGGGTTGGTTGAAGATTTTAAATTTTCAATGTGGATTTTGTCTCTCCTTGGCACTGTTTTGTTTATCATGACATTTTTTTTTTCTTATTTTTATTTTCTTGGACAGTATTTCTAAACTGCGATAGCTGTGGGAGAAGCAGGGGGTTCATTTTCAGACCTACAAAGTAAACTGGTGTAATTATCATATATAAAACTTACACTACTTATAAGCAAGTACTGAATTACCATTCAAAGAGATTGTGTTGTTGACATACCGAATCAATGCGGGGTGGTTCAAAGTTGCCCGCCTTTCCTTGTAAAACGATGTTGGTTCTTCATCGACCCCCACTGATCCCTCTTTATCCTCAGCTATCGTCTCTCTTGATTTTGTCGCTCTTCTCTTCAATAGTTTGTTCAAAGTATCTCTCTTTTCCTCTTCCAACATCTTATTCTTATAATCTTGCCTCTTTCGAGCATTCTCTGCCTTTCTCAACGCTATTTCTTCCTCAGTTTCTTCCTTCACCTTTTTCTGCTTTGGCTTCTTCCCGCTAGCGTCCAACTCGAAATACGGGTCCTCGATTGCACCCACTACCTCTGTATTAAGTCGCGCCCTTTGCCTCTCGGTCATCTTGGATACATCATTCACGGTATTCGGATTGTATTCCTCCTCTTCATCTGTAAGTATAAGTTCTGGATCTAGGTCTTGATGTTGCAGCTTACGTTCTGGCATCGGTTTTATCTTTATTTTCTTTGAAACCTTTGGTAAAGTCTCTACATCGGTCAACTCTTCGGAAAAGCCACCATCTTCATCGTCTTGGTAATAATTGACCTGCCTTTTACGCGTATTTCTAGAGCCTCCCGGTGCAGATTTACCCAAAGACTTTTCCTCTTTCTTTGTGGGTGGCTTGATTTTAATCTTTATTGACTTTTTGACTGTCCCCGATTTTGACTTTTTCAAAATTTCCCCAGGTTCATCCTCTTCATCATCGTTTCTTGGTTCCAAATCTTCGTCCATATCCGAGAGCTCATTTTCAAAGTTGGTATCCATATCGTCTTCTTCATCCTCATTACTCAGGGTTGCGGGTTCGTCATCCAAACTATTTTCCTCTCCTTCTTCTCTCAGATCATCTTCACCACCACCTACTGGTTTCCTTCTTCTTCTTTGAGATACAGATCTGGATGCTGTGTGTTGCGGCTTGTAGTCATCCTCTTCTTCATCGTCATAGTCATCAAGGTCAGCGTTGTCATTCGAATCAGATTCTAGTGGCGACTCTTCTTCAGCAAAATCCGCATTCGAGTCTTCTTCCTCTTCACTACTAACGATAATTTTTGATTTGGCCATTCTTGGTCTCTAATAATTGATGGTTTTAAAGTGGTGCAGCCAGTCTAAGTTTGATACTGACAAGAGCTTGAGTATGGTTCAAGACACACAATAACATTTTTTTTTCTTTGTCTTTTTGGACTCTAGAGTTTCATCATAAGAGGATTACGAAAGCCAAAGTAAACATCGTATCAATTAATATTATCTATATCTTATACTCGTCTACTATATTAAACTTGTCCACTCATATACAATCCCTTAATACTTCTAATTTCGTTTTTTGTATCGACAACAATGTTTCTTTTCCTAGCTTTACCCCCATTTGGTCCAGCTTCAAGACCAGTATCCAAAGTGAAAAACTCCTGGTCATCAAAATATACCAAGTCAGACTTATTTTGCAAATCTTTGACGGCATAGTTGACACCTTTATAATTACTGAAATTTTCCATCGACCAGTGCTTCACATAAGTATTGAGCAAAGACGACATTTTCACCATTTTCTGATGTAGTTCACCTTGTGACAATCTATCCTCTACTGCAGCCAGCTTGTCTGGATGTGATTCAGTCTGAACTATGGCATCAGCATGTAATTTTCCATTTCTTTTAATGGCAACGATTGGTATATAGCTCACTTTAGTGATCATTTTCAAGTAAATTTCTCTCAAGTTCAGTCTCATGGTTTCGAGGAACTCTAACCTTCTGGAATTAGACGTTTCCAACAACGGTTTGACAATGAAAAACCCCACGAAGTATGACACGATCAATGCAAGGGATCCACCATTGGTTAATTTGAGAAGGTATGTCAAAAGACCAGATTTTGACTTTGTATTCTTCAAGCTGTAAGTAGACGGGTCATACGCTGACTCTGGGATTGTAAATTTGGGAACCGACATGTTGTGTTATCGTCAAGAAATGTGTCGAGGGAGCTGCGTTGCTTTCTTTTTAAAAATCTGCGGGGCGCTCAGACTTTAACCGTGGTATTATCATGCGCTACCAGAATGATTCAATATCACACACAAGTCAAAGAAGCAGTGTGCTCGGCATTCACACAATGGGTTTTATTTATTCCACTTTAGTCTATATACATACTAGAATTGGCTGTGAATTCTATTATAATTTTTGTTCAACTCATCATCGTCCTTACTCGTCTTGCCAGAGGTTTTATATCTCTTTCGGTCCTTTTGTAACTCGGTACCACCACGGATTTTTGACCTTATGATAGTCTGGTCCCTCTCCTGTCTTTGAAAAATCTTTCTCTCTTTTCTCTGACTCATCATTTCTTCGTCAAGATCATTTGGTACCCACTTGCTTTTCAAGATACGCCGTATGGCTTCTGGTGATATGTGGAAAAACTGAGCCAAGTCTACTGTTCTATACTGTGGAAATGTTTCTTTGAGCTCTTTTACTTTGATCATCTCTTGTCTGCTAAGTTTCCTCTTGGGGTTCCAACGGTCGTACTTTGATTTTTGCGTTAATTGTCGTTTGATCCAAGGTGGAACAGTGTGGTTCGGGGAGTCAGAAGTTTTCCTTGACAATTCTGCCAATTTCATTTCCTCTAATAAAGTTTTTGGTTCATACTTGCTCTTGTTGTTTGTTGACGGTAGACTCTGAGCATAGGAACCACTAGCCAATTTCGTAGGCTCGTCTTTTTGAATATTATTGGACCTGAATCTGCACAGAATAAGGCATAATGGATTTCGAGACGTCCTCAATAAAGCATATCCTAAGCTGATATAGGCAGCAGAGTAACTTATCGGTAACATTTTAGAGCCATTAAGTGAATAGATTTGAATAGAATCAAACGGGGCAAAGAGAGAGAGAGAGAGAAAGAGAAAGAGAGATTTATTTTGATGAGCATTGATGCGGACTGCATACAAAGTTCCAAGCAAAGAGAACCAAAAAAGTTGATAGAAAAAAGACACGGTTTAAATTACAGATTGGGAACGCATTGACAGACTTACTCACATCGTCACTTACAACAATCAGGACCACTCAAAGGATGATACTGGATAATCAATTGAATACCATTGCTTTGACTTTTGGTTTTGCTTCAATAATCTTGATATTGGTATATCATGCTATTTCCACCAACATCAACAATCTTCAACAAAAAAAGGTACAATAGAGGAAATGAAAGTTAGGCTTGGAGGTACTTTGAAAAAGAGGGGATCTAAACGAGTATATTGACATAAAGAAAGGATTGTATAAGAAGATTAATAGATATAAATGAATAAGTTTACATTTACTTTCATATCTTTGCTAATGTCTCTGGAGCTGAACGCAAAGTGCTGACATTGAGTGTGATAACGGAGGTTGCTCCATCTTTAAAGAGATGTCATACGGTGGGCGTGATTCAAGAGAGTAAGAAACTTTCTGCTTAAACAGATAATCCTTCTGGATCGAGACTAATCTTTGATGATAAACAACACAAAAACGTGGCACGATATTGAACTTCCACGTTCATCCCTCAATATTATCAAGTAGAAAAGGGGGAACTACGTAACTAACAGTAAAAGAATATCAAAAATTGAATACGTTTATCATTTCACTTGTCCATCAAATCTGCTATACTTAATGCTAATGCTAATGCTAATGCTAAGCGTAGAATGAGAATTAATAATCTCTCTGCATATATGTAGACCAAAATAAATTAAAAAAATAAAAAACCAAAATAAAGAAAATAAAGAAGAACAGCGAATAAATGACAAAATTTTATTAAAAAAAGAAAAAAAAAGAAAAGGCGGGTAAATGGGAAGAAGAAGAGGAGAAGAAAAAAACGATCTATAGACAATACAACGGTTAACTAATACACTCTTTGCTTGACTTATTTGATATCTTACTGTTTTTCATCATCAACCCCAAATTACATCCATCGCTTTACAAACACAGTAGAAGAAAACACTTCTCATTGTGCTGAAGTTTTTCCCCCATATTGCTCACAGTTTGCATATATTATTGATACACTGAAGTTTGTGTGTGACTCCTATTTTTTTTTTTGTTGTCCACTATCACCCACTCACATTCGCTATAGTACCACACCATAACTAATCATTAGCACTGTTGTCACATCTTCTTAGTTTTAAAACATAGATTGACATAATACAAGCTTTTCCTAACAACAAACAAACAAGAGAAACCTTTCAAATGATGGATAATACACAGACAGGAGTACAAGATTCGACTGCGGATAATAACTCATCAACCAACGCAAATAAGGACGTGTCTATGGTTGACGTAAGTAGAGTCCATGGAGAAGGTCAACCCATAAATAATGACACCAATACCACAGTTGAACCACAGCCAGTAAGAAGAAAGTCAACCTTGATTCTAACAGATGATGCTGACCCGGACCAAATGAATATAGACAAGAAAGAGACAGATCAAGGCGGTGATGAACAAGAGGAAGATAGGATGCATGTTGATAGTTCGTCTTCGAACCTACAAGAAAACAATCAAGGGGTGCTGGAGAGGCACCCATCACAACCACAACCACAACCACAGGATCAGAATGCTCCATCACAACAACAACAGCAACAACAACCATCTCAGTCTTTAGCCCCACCACATTCAGAGAAAGCAATCACAGTACCGGTGGATATTCAGTGGGTGCAACGTGGTGAAAAAGTTTATGTCACTGGTTCATTCACTGGGTGGAGGAAAATGATTGGGTTGGTGAAACAACCGGATGGAAATTTCGTGATAACTTTGGGATTACCAGTGGGTACTCATAGATTTAGATTTGTTGTTGATAATGAATTACGATTTTCTGATTTTTTACCTACAGCCACTGATCAAATGGGAAATTTTGTCAATTATATTGAAATCACCCCAGAAAATGTTCAACAACATTTGGATGAACAATATGGAATACAGGAAGATCATCCAACACTACCACAACAACCGCAGCAACAACCACAACCCCAACAATCACCACAGCAACAGCAAGTGCAACCGGAAAGACGGAGATCAGTGTCATCATCTATATCCAGTCGAAGATCATCAACGTCACGTTCAAGAACAGATTCAATGTGGCGTCTCACCAATGATGATGATGATATGGGTAATGGGTACTCAAGATATCATGATAATGAAGAAGACGATGGCATTGAAAGAAAATTTGAATATATAAATGATATTCCACCAATCTTTACTGATCCAAAAGTAATGGAACAATATTATGTTGCTATAGAAAAACAATCAAGATCCAATAGTGGTCAACAACAAGCATGGTTACACCCTCCACAATTGCCACCTCATTTGGAGAGTGTTATATTGAACAATTTCAATAGTAATGATAATAATTCAGGTGCACTCCCCATTCCCAACCATGTTGTATTGAATCATTTGGCTACAACATCTATCAAGCATAATACATTGGCAGTAGCTTCAATTGTGCGATACAAGAGGAAATATGTAACACAAGTTTTGTATGCTCCTTTATAAGAAAAAAAGAAGTAGTAGTAGGGGTTTAATAGATATAAATGAATCAATCAATTGAAGTGATTTTTTACTTTGTAGAGTGATATAGTTTGAAAAAAATAGGTGTTAAAAACTAAATACTAGGATAAGCTATAAATTATTCACCAGTTTACCTTTAGAAATCACGTCTGTTTGATGAACCATAGGAGTCATCATTGTCATTGTCATATCTGTTGCTTCCTCCAGATCTGTTGGACGATCCATATGAATCATCATTACCGTAAGAGTCATTGCCTCCTCTCTTGTTTGATGATCCATAGTTATCATCATCATTATTACCAAATGAGGATGAGTTTCCACCTGATCTGTTTGAAGATCCATATGAATCATCATTACCGTAACCACCACTTCTTGTATTTGATGAACCATAAGAGTCATCATTATCGTTACCAAATGTGTTGCTTCCTCCAGACCTGTTGGACGATCCATATGAATCATCATTACCGTAAGAGTCATTACCTCCTCTCTTGTTTGATGAGCCATAGCTGTTGTCATCATTGTTATTGTTGCCAAATGAGGATGAATTGCCACCTCTGTTTGATGATCCATAAGAGTCGTCATTATCGTTGCCATATCCGCTTCTCTTGTTGGAAGAACCATACGAGTCGTCATTATTTCCACCACTACCAAAAGAAGACGATCCATAGTTGTCATCGTTGTTGTTTCCAGTTCTGGATCCACCGTAGCTGTTGTCATCGTCACCACCCCTTTTTTCTCTATCGTCTTTACCAAATCCAAATACCATTTTGTTTTCTTTTTGTTTGCTAAGCTGCTTTGTTCAATTGAATTTGTCAAAAGAAAAGTGTAGGAGGGAATACCTTCTTATATTTATAGTATAATAATTAATGGGGGAGTACTTGAAATTGCATTCAATACAAAAATACACGTTTCAATTGCTCCTTTGTCAATTTGCAAAACAAATGACTTTTTTCTGTTTCATCGTCTCCTCTAATTTCATTATACTACTACATACATTACGTATTCCCTCCTTTTTTAGTGTGTGTCTTTTTTAGTTTCATTCTTTCTCTTGTGTGAGTTTTGTGTATTTATCAATGTATTGTGTGAACAACGTGTGTGTGTTGTGTGTTGACGCAGTGAAGGAATAAAATAAAAAATAAAAATAGAAACAACGATTTTTTTCTTGAGGGGCGGTGTTTCTTATAATGTGAATCAAAGGAAAAACTGCCTACACTTGTAACTTCAATGCACCAACAATTTTATAATACACGTCAGATATAGGTGTAGTTTTAGAACTGACCTGTCTCCATACTCTTATGATTTGATGTAAAACCACAATTTCAAACAGAAGATTGAAAGCTGTTGAATATTTTCGTTGACACAAAACAGAATTTCATATTCCATGCTCGGAGGAGAGAGACTATTGTGGCTTTTTTTTTTAAATTGGGAATTGGGAATTGGGAATTGGGGATCGTGCCTGTGAAGGGAGAAAGAGTGTGTTTAACTTTAACCACCGTGCACTGTGTAAATTGTGCATAGCCCAATTACCCTTCCTTCTTCCCCCAAGACTTCACGAAACAGTGATTAGGTTGACTCTACAATGCTTCATTCTTTTACTTTCAAAACAACAACAGTTCATCTTTCATCATTCTATGACGTCAAAAGCATTAAGAAAAAGAAAGGGAGTCAAATAAAGTTTCAAGGGGGGAAAGGGAGGAGAATTCAATTATATGCAGGATTTTTTTTGTTTTCAAATACGACCCCCCCATCCAATTATGTTCAGTTACGCATCATCAAAAGTAGTTTCACGTTATCTCTTCCTCTCTCTATAAGTGTATGCATGTATGTATGTATATATGTATGTATGTATGCCTGTACCCGTGTCGGTGTACTTTGTATTGCTTTTTGGACTACAGTGTGGTCACCAGTCATGGATATAACTCACTTATGGACGCGTAGAACTAAAATTCCGTTGAATGGATAGAGCCTCTATTATATATATTGATGGTTTACCTACTCAGCTCTTTGACGTATGCTAGATAGAGGTTAAAAAATGAGTTGCAAAAATCTCATGGTTGAAAGCGTTCTGGAGATGTATGAGGGGAGTGAGTAAGAATAATTGGGTGTCGCATGAAAGGGTTGAAGAATTTTTGACGCGAATTATGTCACTGCAACTGATTCAAAGTTTTGATTCTTGTGACGAAGAGAATAGTGATTTTTCATGTTTGAGTGTGCAGAAGAATGTTTTGGATTTAAGATACAGGAACTTAGAGTTGAGTATGGAAGGACCGAGGATGCTTGCCAAAATTGAGGACGGTATAGTAGAATTAAAGACTAAATTGGCGGCATCAGAGGTACTTATTAATGTTTATTCAACCATACTTGAGATACATAAGAAATGTGAAAAGCATAAATTGAGGTTGTCGACCAAGCGAACTCAAAAAAAATTCATGAAACTACTATCGGAAAATACTGAGTCAGTGAAGAGGATTGTTAGCATGAAAGAATCAAATCAAGGCTATGAATTTGAGATGGAACCTGAATCACAACCTGATCTTGAAAAGAGTAATTTGGAAGAGGGAATTACCAATGGGACATTAAATCCAAAGAAGAAGAATAAGAAAAAGAGAAGTAAAAAGCATAACGCATGAGGTTGAGTGTTGAATGTAATTACAAGTTTGAAACTGGTATCATTGCTACTGTTGTTGCTGCTGCTATTGTTACTGTTGGTGCTGCATTGGTTACTATTGCTATACTTTTGGCTACCATATTTATATTGAGCCCATTATTTTGATGGTAATGTCATGCAATGAAATTTTCACCCTGTGTAGGTTGATCTCTCAGGTTCGATGTAGACTTCAAACGTGTTGGATTTGCTTTGCTCTTGTTCACTATCAAGAGTGCCAAAAATTTCCCTTTTTTGAAGCTCAAGTTCGTGTCAGTATTGGCAGGTTGTTGAAATAACAAGCTTCACAACTAGCTACGGTTGGATGTTTTTAGGTTGGGTGCAAAAAATTTAATACATTAAACAAAATTTGATCAATTACACGTCCTTGTCGCGAAGAAAGAAGAAGAAGAAGAAGATCAAAGAACAAAAGAAGAAGAAAAAAAAATTTAGTACGTGAGGTGGGAAAAATCTACGAAGAGCTAGTGCTAGTCACAACACAACTTCTCTAATCAATATGTCTGTTCAGATATTCAAAGACCAAGTTGAGGAAGATAGAGCTGAGAATGCTCGTTTGTCTGCATTTGTTGGAGCAATTGCTGTGGGTGATTTAGTTAAATCGACGTTGGGTCCAAAAGGAATGGACAAGTTGTTACAAAGTGCTAGTAACCCCGACCACTCGATCGTCACCAATGATGGAGCCACTATTTTAAAGTCTATACCATTTGAGAATCCAGCAGCTAAAGTATTAGTCAATATATCCAAAGTACAAGACGATGAAGTAGGTGATGGAACAACTTCAGTCACCGTTCTCAGTGCTGAATTATTGCGGGAAAGTGAAAAATTGATTGACCAAAAAATACACCCTCAAACCATAATTGAAGGTTTCAGAATTGCAAGAAAACATGCAATCGATGCATTGGATAAAAATGCAGTCAATAACGGGTTAGATCCAGCAAAATTCAGATTGGATTTGTTGAATATCGCCAAAACGACCTTGTCTTCAAAAATCTTGTCACAAGATAAAGAACAATTTGCAACTTTGGCTGTAGATGCAATCTTGAGATTGAAGGGATCGACCAACTTGAACAATATTCAAATAATCAAGAAAGTGGGTGGGAAATTATCTGATTCATACTTGGATGAAGGATTCATTTTGGAGAAAAAGTTTGGAGTAGGCCAACCAAAAAAAATTGAAAATGCCAGAATACTTATAGCAAATACATCAATGGATACCGACAAAGTCAAAATATTTGGTGCCAAGTTCAAAGTTGATTCGACTTCTAAATTGGCAGAATTGGAAAAGGCAGAAAAAGTCAAGATGAAAACCAAGGTTGATAAAATTAAGAACTACGATATTAATGTTTTTATAAACCGTCAATTGATTTATGATTATCCTGAACAATTGTTTACCGATTCCAAAATTAACACCATTGAACATGCTGATTTTGACGGTGTTGAAAGATTGTCCTTGGTTACGGGCGGAGATGTTGTTAGTACTTTTGACAATCCTAGCACTACAAAATTGGGTCGTTGTGATTCCATCGAGGAAATTTTAATTGGTGAAGATCCATTTTTGAAATTCTCTGGAGTTGCTGCCGGAGAAGCTTGTACTATTGTCTTACGTGGTGCTACTGATCATGTGTTGGAAGAGGCTGAAAGATCATTGCATGATGCGTTGTCGGTATTGTCGCAAACTACCAAAGATACCAAAACTGTATTGGGTGGAGGCTGTTCTGAGATGCTCATGGCTAAAGCCGTTGACGAGGCTGCAGCCAACGAGACTGGCAAAAAAGCCCTTGCTATCGAAGCCTATAGTCGAGCTTTGAGACAACTACCTATCATTTTGGCAGATAATGCCGGATATGACTCAAGTGAGCTTGTTACAAAGTTGAGATCTGCTATATATAATGGAATTTCAACGTCTGGATTAAACTTGAATGAGGGTATTGTTGCTGATATGAGAGAATTGGGTGTTGTAGAGAGCTACAAATTGAAAAGAGCAGTTGTCAACTCGGCAACTGAAGCAGCTGAAGTGCTATTAAGAGTAGATAACATTATCCGTGCCAAGCCTCGTACTGCCGATAGAAACCACTAGTGATAGAGCTTTAATATAAGTTGATCGCAAAAATCTTTTTCCAACATCTCTCTCTCTTTCTAGCTGAATGAGTACTGATCCAAAGTGGGATTAATCCCCCCTCCCCACAAACCAACTTCTAAACATTTTTACTTTATTTTTTTTTTCTTTTGGGTTGAAAGCTCGCTTGGCAAAACCCAATTGACCAAACAAATTTGAGCTTTATTGAATTATGTAAGTCATCCCTCACACACACGACAGGGAGTAGAATTCAATGTTTTTCGTACACTCCAAAATAAAAGGAATACAATTTGATAAAGATAGTAATTATAGATATCCATCTTATATCGGATATAATGCTTTTTACACGTATAAGTCTTTGGAGTAAAACAATTGTCGTACAAGAAACAACGGAAGAAAAAAAAAGTTGACATTACGCGAAGGGTTAACTTTTCTCCAAATTTTTTATTTTTTATTTTTCATCATCCAATTGTAATTCACAAACGAAGTCCTTGGGTCAATGATACGATCGATTTGGTTCAGCTAAGCAAGTAGAGAATAGAATAGAATAGATCTTACACAGTGCTAGAGAACCCACACACCACTCACTTTTTATACGCTGCATTCTCATTTAATATAAAAAGTCACACTACTAATTTATTGCTTAAAATTAGAGACATTATTATACCTGAAGTTAGACAATGCCCAAGAACATTACTCCGGCGTCTTCGTACCTTTCAAATGACTCTTCATCAGGAGAAAACAAATACGGAGAAGATATCATCATACCAGCAAAACCCAACGATTATGAAACGCTTTTCCGCAAGTTGGATATTGAAGAGAATGGTAAAATAACGTTTCGAGATTTCACTAAAGCAATGAGGAAACTAAAACATCCTATAAGTGAAAACCGTGAGCTTATGAAACAAGTGTTTAATTCATTTGATGAGGACCAGGACAAAATTATCGATTTCAACGACTTTAAGAAGTACTTGTCAACAACAGACGACCAAATACTAAAAGGTTTCAACAAGATTGACGAGGATAATGATGGGAAATTGAATAAAGCCGATTTTGTCAAGTATTTAAAACATCACTTGAATCTTAACGCAAGCAAGGTCAATGTCGACCTACTTTTCAAACGAATCGACTACAAAAACGATGGATATATAACTTATGACGAGTTTAGGGAGTTTTTGATCTTGATGCCTCGATTACACGGCTCTAGAATACGAACAGCGTACACATTTGTGGTGGAGAATTTTGGTGTCAGTTCCGATGGTGATGTCACGTTAATCAACCAATTTCTCAATGGATTTGGGTTTTTCCTTGCTGGTGGATTAGCAGGGGTAGTGTCGAGGACATGCACCGCTCCATTTGATAGAATCAAGGTGTTTTTAATTGCCAGGACTGACTTGACCTCAACTATCCTCCATTCAAAAGAAGAGATTGCGCGTCAAATTGCCTCGGGTGCTGAACAACATGTTATTGATCAACTACGCGCCAAATTAGCTCATGCCGAATTGGAAAAACATATTCAACTGACAAAAGCAACAACATTAAGGGAAAAAACCATTCGTTCTCCTATAGTGCAAGCAGCAAGAACATTGTGGTTGCAAGGCGGCATCAAGGCGTTCTATGTTGGAAATGGTTTAAATGTGTTGAAAGTTTTCCCAGAATCAGCGATGAAGTTTGGTTCCTTTGAAGCAGCCAAGAGGTTCTTTGCTCGTATTGAAGGAGTTGAAGATGTAACTCAAATCTCCAAAGTATCGACGTACTTGGCCGGTGGATTTGGTGGTGTTGTATCCCAGTTTGCAGTTTACCCAGTGGATACGCTTAAATTTAGATTACAATGCTCTAAATTGGACAGCTCACTACAAGGTAACGCATTGTTAGTTCAAACTGCCAAAGATTTATATCGCGAAGGTGGTATGCGTGTGTTTTACCGTGGTATTCTAGCGGGTGTAAGTGGTATATTTCCCTATGCTGCTCTTGATTTGGGTACATTTCAAACAATAAAGACATGGCTAATCAAACGAGAGGCAAGAAAGTTGGGTGTAAGTGAAGATGAGGTCAAGTTGCCAAATTATATGGTGTTATCACTAGGAGCCCTTTCCGGTTCCTTTGGTGCTACTGTTGTCTACCCCGTCAACTCGTTAAGAACTAGATTACAAGCACAAGGAACTTATGCACACCCATATACATATTCTGGATTCTTTGATGTGTTTCGAAAAACTATTGCCAGAGAAGGGTATCCCGGTTTATACAAAGGATTGGTTCCCAATTTGGCGAAGGTGGCACCGGCTGTTTCAATCTCATACTTTGTTTATGAGAATTTGAAAAACTTGTTTGGACTACATAATACAGTCTAGATATCTATCCTTTTCTTGCATTTTAAAAAAAACTACGCATATATCATTATTGAAATTGTCTCTATTACTGTAAAAGTTCATATAATTTTGTCAAAGAGTCGACATAGAATTGAGGAACCAACAGGTCATCACCGTGTTGGTTAGTACTGGCAATCAAATCTTTCAACTCGGGAACAGTTGTTACACCCGATAAAACGAGCAAAGTGCCATGACCATCACCCAAATTTGCATCATTGCCGAACTTAATATCAGAATACAATGTGTCACCAATCATAATTGATTTAGACTTGTCAAACCCAGTATCATAAAAAATGATATCGGCAAAAGTCTTGCTTGGCTTACCGACATCAATATAGCTTCGGCTAGAACAGTATGCCATATACTCTACCATACTCCCACCGGCAGGGAGAATCAAACCATCTGGTCCTGGATAGTTTCGATCTCCATTCGTTCCAACATAAGGTATGCTCTTGTTATTGTACATCAAATACTGTAAAGTAGTTGCAATCCGCATAAAGTTGAACTCAACAGTTGAACCAGCAATGACTGCTTTCACTTCGGGATCGAGCCTGAGCAATGGGTTTTTGGGACTCCATGATTGGTCTAGTAAAGGGTTGGACCCTCCCACAGCTATATATCCTTCATCACCCAACTCTTCTTCAATTCCCGAATCACCCAATACCCAAATTTTCGAACCTAGAGGAATGCCCATTTTTTTCAATTCCAACACTGCTGAATATCCTGTGGTATAGATACGTTCTTTCTTGATGCCGTGTATACCCAAGCTTTCAAATTTCTTGATATAAGCTTGGCGTGATTTTGACGAGTTGTTAGTGACAAATGCAAATTGTTTGTCATGTTGTTCTAACAATTGAAGAAACTGAGTCACTTTTGGAATAAGCGTCTCTGCTAACCAAATCACCCCATCACAATCGATCAAAAAATTGTCAAACTTATCAAGTAATAGCTCAGCATCCTTTTTGGTGGTAATTTTTGAAGGATTAGCTTTCTTGGTCATAGTAAAGATGGTTGAAGAAAGGATAGACCAAAGAAATAGTTGTAATTTTTAATAGGGACACATTGTGATATATAGAATCGGTATTTCTTTATGATGGCTTTGTATCGGTGATGAATTTCATTTTCATCGGAGTTACCAAAAACGTTCAAATTCTCTGTCTTTTTATTCCCGTGTGGATCACGAAAACTATGAAGGTTGCTCCAGATGAAATCGGTTCATATCTAATGCCAGCAAAACATCACCCGAAACCTATTTTAATACACCAGAAACCTCACAAGTGACATCTCTTGTAATCTCACAGATTAGGCACTATTGTCAGTGCTTTCAATAGTAAAGTTTAAAACCCCTAGATCTGCTTCACTTAACACCTGTATATTCTCCACGCGATTATGTTGTTTGCTCTCATTTAGTCTCACCCAGTTGGAACCAGCATAAATCTCCTCAAGCAAACCCACAGTAATTTTAAAAAAAATTTGTTCCCCTTGGCTTTCTGAGATTGTGATTTTACGCAAGTGTTGTATATGTTGAAATAGTGTTGTTTGAAATTGAGTATATATTTCAGTCCATGTTGTATTTGGCAAACTCAAAATCGAAGATGTATCATGGTCATCATTGATCTTTAATTCAGCAATTGTCTCGCTCAAGGTCAAGATGAATTGATGAAACTTGATTGAGTAGCTTCTCACTACCGTGTCGTCCCGTGTATTGTATACTAAGCATGTAATTTTATCTAGCCCATTTGATTGTTTCTTATTAATAATTAGGCTGTTGATGATGTTTAAGAACAAGTCATCGATGTACTTTTCTAGATGTGGATGTCTATTCATCCATACAATGACATCAAATGCTTTATATTCATCAAACACTAATGGATCGTAAACTTTGTTATAGTAAAGTATTTGATTCAACCACACTGAAAGAAACTCTTTAAACACCAATAAAAGGTTGTTTATAGTTAGGGGGATGTTGGGTGTTTCTCTGGCAAGCAAATTCTTCAATTTCATGCTTGCACCTATCTATTTCAGGGCTATGAACTGATGTCAGTAGTCTCATTTCTCCCCCACATCTTCATATATTTTGCGCGTCGCGCCATCTTCAATTCTTATTTTTGAAAATAGACGCGCTCAAGGAAATACAAACTTTACCATCAACAATTGTTTAGACTCAATCTGTATCTATGTCGCTGATTCAAAGTATAAATGTGGCCGATATCTCCAAAATTACTTCAGGACAGGTCATCATTGACCTTAGATCAATTATCAAGGAACTAATAGAAAACTCTATCGATGCTTCAGCAACAAGAATTGTAATCAACTTCAACAATTACGGAATTGAAGCAATAACTGTTCAAGATAATGGAAAGGGGATACTGAAAGAGGATTTTGGAACCGTGTGTCTCCGGAGCCATACCTCCAAAATAAACGATCTTGACGATTTGTCCAAGTTGGGAACATTGGGATTTCGAGGTGAGGCATTAAATTCGATTTGTGCCTTGTCTACAAAAGTGACAATCACTACTCTGACTTTGGATACTTATCCGAGAAACTACACTTTAAAGTACGACCAACGTGGACATTTGAAAGAAGAAACGACCAAATTAGGTGGTATGAGCAATAAATCAGGTACTACAATTATAATTGAGCACTTGTTCAAGAATTTATCCGTGCGCTGGAAGAATTTCATCAAAAATTCCAAAAGAGAGTTCCATAAGGCGGTCAACTTTATTATAAATTATTTGCTAATATATCCTGAAATCAAATTTGAAGTGACAAATACTAATTCCAATGGCAAGAAACAATTGGTTTTGTCATCAAAGGGGGGAGATAATAATACAACTGTGGAGAATTTGATAACAATATACGGAAATAATGGAAATACCAACCTCCTCAATGTTGATATTGAGATTGATCCCAATACAAAATTGAGTGGTCATATTTCATCATACTCCTTTGGATTAGGACGATCAACCCCCGATAGACAATTTTTGTTTGTCAATAAACGACCTATTGTGTTTAGAAAGTTGACGATGTTGATAAACGAGGTTTACAAGTCGTTTAACCATGTACAGTATCCGATATATGTATTGAATCTTGAAATTGACCCCGAACTAATTGATGTTAATGTCTTACCCGACAAAACGAATGTTTTGCTTCATAACGAGTCCCGGATCTTAGAAGCTATACGTGAACGTCTTGTCGAATTTTATACAATGCAAGATAGAGTTATTATTCCAAAGAGTTCAAGGGAGCAAATACCATTTAATAAGCATAGTACAACTATTGTGGGAGAGACACCCAATTCGAGTCGAGAGAAAACCAAAGCTCGTACAATCGATATTAAACAGTTTATAAAGAAGGAAGAAGGTGAAACTATAGACAGTATAGACACCGAGAATCCAGCTTCAATGGATCAGAGTATGGGTGGCGGTGATGGTGATGTCAAAGAACATTTGATGCAGAGAGAGGAATTTGAAGTTGGCCAAACAGACGAATCAAAGGCAAAAACAGAGTCACTATTCTGTCAAGAATCAGGAGATGAAGATCTGGATAAAGTTGAAGAAACACGCCCGTCGTCGTCTCAAATACATAGGAGAAGCAGTATCGAAGTTTTTGATCCAATTGAAGAACGCAGCTTAGGTCCTAGTCAAGCTTCTTTAAAACCGGAGCTACAGGAGAATAACGTTGATGATGAACGCGAAGAGGTGACAGTTGATACTGACAATGAGGAGGAAGAGGAAGAAGAGGAAGAAGAGGAAGAAGAGGAGGAAGAGGAAGAAGAGGAAGAAGAGGAAGAAGAGGAAGAAGAGGAAGAAAAAGAGGAGGCTAAACTCGCATATGAAACCTCTCAGAACAAAGTTGCTGCTTCAACTGAATTGACTAACACTACCACGCCTCCAGTAGAGACTACAACATGCAAGGGACTAAGCACAATAGAAAGCAAACCTAGCGACTTGGTCCACACCTCACAGGCATTGTCAAATTTTTCCTACAATGAACCTGAAACTCGAACTGAGGTCAGTGAATTGCAAGATAACCACGGGGTAAACTTCTACCCCATGCAGGCAAACCAAAGTGATGAAAACTTGTATATTAAAATAGGTGATGAGGAGTTTGAGGAAAGACCAGCAAAGAGGCACAAGTCATCAAATTTGTACGCAAAGAGGAGAAAACAGTCGTCCCAAGAATTACTATCAAAGATAGCCACTTTAAGAAATTTTGACACTGGCGAAGATGTAAAGGATAGCCAGACTATAAAAGTCAACCAGACATTGGAAGATGAAGGAATCTATCACATTTCCAAATCGGATTTTCTTAAAATGAAGTTGGTGGGACAGTTCAACTTGGGGTTTATTTTGGTTCATCATGGAGCTAATTTATTCATAATAGATCAACACGCCTCTGATGAGAAATACAACTTTGAAAAATTGATTGAGAATTATAGCATTCAAAATCAATCATTGATAAGACCACAAGTACTTGAATTGAATATTATTGACGAAATGTTGGTTATTGATCATGAGGGAGTATTTAGAAACAATGGTTTCAAATTCACTATTGACAATGAAAGCAAACTCGGATCAAGGATTGTTCTTACTTCATTACCGGTGTACAAAAACATCATGTTTGATACTAATGATTTTATGGAACTCATTAATTTGATCAATGAACAACCAAGTAATAAGCATATCAAATGCTCCAAAATTAGGAAAATCCTTGCGATGAAGGCGTGTCGAAGTAGTATAATGATTGGATCATCGTTATCACGAGGCAAGATGACGCAAGTGGTCCAGAATCTAAGTCGGCTTGATAAGCCCTGGAATTGTCCACATGGAAGACCCACAATGAGACACTTAAGTGAATTAGATAATTGGAAAAGTAAGTACTTTGATTACAGTTTGTGAGTAGACGATGACAAATCGAAAATGGTTAATTATGTGTAGACTGCTTTACTTTTTGCAACCGGCTATTATAAATCATAGAAAGTATAATTGACTCTTCCAAATCCTTTCATTTATAAGATGATTTCTATGCTACGTGAAAGATAGCTTGATGATTATGATCAGGTCTCTTCTATTGAAATTGAAAGCAACAGCCGCACGAAAAAGCAAAAAAATAAAAAATTGCAAATTTCTTTTTTTTTGTTCCCAAAAGGAAAAAGCATCTCAAAGTTGATCTACAATCATTTGGTCGCTTTATATATGTTTATATTTGGAAGAAGCAACCAGAGATTGCCGATTCGTTTTATATCCATTAGATCAAAAATTATTCAAAGAAATCTAGCATTATTCCTGCATTCAGAACAACCAACAAATCTTGAAATGACTGTTCCAGCAACAACAACCACCACCACTACGTCATCTTCGCAACAATCTAAACCAGGCAAACTTCCAGGAAGAGAGTTGTATAACACCATAGGCAAACCTAAAACTATTGTAGCGCCAATGGTGGACCAATCAGAACTAGCTTGGAGAATACTATCACGCAAGTACGGAGCTGATTTATGTTATACACCCATGTTTCATGCTCGATTATTTGTAACTAGCGACAAGTATCGTCAAAGCATGTTTAATGATCAAGATGGGGATCCCAAGTACGATCGTCCTTTAGTTGTTCAGTTTTGTGCTAATGACCCTGAAATTTTGTTACAAGCCGCCAAACTCGTCGAAAACCAATGCGATGCCGTTGATTTGAATTTAGGATGTCCACAAGGTATTGCCAAAAAAGGTAAATATGGGTCATTTTTAATGGATGATTGGGGGTTAGTGCACAGTTTGATTAAAAAGCTCCATGACAATTTATCTATCCCGGTTACTGCCAAGATCAGAGTATATGATGATTATGATAAATCGCTACAATATGCCCAAATGGTCTTGGATGCAGGGGCTCAATTTCTCACCGTGCACGGAAGAACAAGAGAAATGAAGGGACAAAATACAGGACTAGCCAATTGGAAAATTTTAAAACACCTTCGTGATAAGTTACCACAAGATCAAGTATTTTTCGCCAATGGAAATATCTTGTATTCTTCTGATTTACAACGGTGTCAGGATGAAACGAATTGTGACGCAGTAATGTCAGCCGAAGGGAACTTGTACAACCCAGGTGTATTTTGTACCAAGACAGATGATATAGATATGCAATTTCCTCGAGTCGATAAAATCTTGCGTCAGTATTTTGAAATTGTCAAATCGGTTGATCCTCACCCTGCATCGCGACATTCAATGAAGTCCCATTTTTTCAAGTTGATGCACGAGTTTTTAAATGTGAGGACGGAATTACGACCCATGATTGGCAAAACTAGTGTACATTCCTCATTAGATGAATGGGAAAAGATTGTTGAAGAGGTTGAGAGAATAGTTAAAGAGGAGATTCGTACATTGCCAAATTTTAATGATTTGGATGTAGTTATTGATGGTGAATTACAAATTTGGGGTGGCTTATACAAGACTGTGCCTTATTGGCGATGCCAGCCATATTTCAGAAAAGTTGATGGTGAAAGACAAAATACTAGGTTGTTGAAAGTTGCAGGTGAAAATGATTTGATGGTTACTTCAAATGAGGCTAAGGAGAAGTTGCTTAAGCGTGAATTAGAAGGAGAAGGAGAAGGAGATGAGGGTGGTAGTGTTAAGAAGAAACAAGCTACGTAAAATCGAACTATTAAAGTTTTGAAAGAGATGTAATCACAAAGAGGTAATTGATGCCACCACATCAAACAAGATTGTAGTTATGACAATTCCCTCAAGCCTCTTCTGACACTCAATTCGAAGATGCATTAGAGAAAAGCAATTCACAAAATAAGCATCGGCAAAATTTAATTAAATTTCCCTAAATAGCCTATAAATCAATCAAATTCTTTACTTAAAGTATCTCCTTCCCACCAACGGAATCCTAATCCATAACCCCAAGGGTCATTAGTGTATCTGGTTGGATCAACCACACCAATTTGATACAACTCGTCCAACTCTTCTTTACTCAAGTCAGGCAAATTGACAATTGATTTAATTCTGTCCAAGTTGGATGACCTGGGAATGGCAATTCTTCCATTCAAAATTTGGTAAGCGTCAACAATCTCATTGGTACTAACATCGTATTTCTTGGCCAATCCTTGAACCAAGGGTAATTTCAAAACTGGAGCCCCTGTACCACCAACTGGCGAGTAAGCTTCGATGATGATTTTGTGCTCATTACAGAAATCAACCAAATTCTGTTGTGGCAATTGTGGATGATATTCAATTTGGTTGACCACGGGAACATGTTTCACATGAGGCAACAATTGACGTATTTTGGGTAATGAATAGTTGGAAACACCAATTGATCTAGTCTTTTTGGTATTATCCAATATCTTTTCTAGACTTTGATAAACTTCAATGAATTTGGTACCGGTTACTGGATCATCGTCATAAATCAAGTTTCCCTTGTCATCTTTTGGCGCAGTTGGCTCACCGTTTTCATCACCATGCAATTCAACTGGCCAATGCTGCAAGAACAAGTCAACATAGTCCAATCCGAGTGTCTTTAATGAAATGTCCAACGATTTTTCAGGACTGTGCCAGAATGATGGCCACACTTTGGTGGTGATGAATACATCCTCTCTTTTGACAATACCCTCATCAAACACTTCTTTCAAAGCTTGACCAACATACTTCTCAGTACCGTAGTACCAAGCAGTATCAATTAGACGGTAACCAGCTTTGATGGCTGTTACCACCTGATCCTTTACCTCGCTTGGATCATCAGGTGGAACTGTACCCAAACCAAGGGCTGGGACTTTGATTCCGTTATTTAACGTGAAATACACGTCAGTAGCCTTTTTAATTGGAGTAGTCATGGAAAATTGAGGTTTTGTTGTAGTGTGCTAAGAAGAAGGAAAGTAAAGAATTGGAGGATTGAACAAGTATTTATAAACTTTTTGCTTTGTAACTGTAACTGTAACTGTAAATGTAATTGTAATTGTAATTGTAAGCGTGAGTATGAGTGTATGATGTAATTGAAATCTTTGTACTAAGATTGTAGTGCTGCTAGAGTTTGCTACTTACCGCCTTTTTTTTGGTTTAAAATTGCTCTGGTGTCTGTATTCTTTCAAAGCGTATATACAATATGGTTCTTATACGGCAATCCCCTGTCCCCCGGAGTTTAAATCCGCATACGTTTTATTACACAAAACACAGGAAATGTAAAAGTGTGAGGAGCAATTATAAATTCTGAGACAATCATAGGTGCTACCATGCGAGTTACAGCCACAGCAGGCAACAAGCAACACAGGATTTCCATTGGCTTTCAGCAGGTATAATTTTGTTTCAGTCTTTACTTACAATAAAGCAATTTCTCTGGTTGCTAAAATTATGACTGACTTGCAGACGGCTTGCACAAAAAACACTAAAAATGGGTAAAGACCCCCGATTAACAAAACAAGGGTCTTTTATGAAACGTTAGAACATTACATTATAAACCTTGCATCTAATAAGCACAAGCTGCATGTTTCTATTGGCGTAATTGTTTTACACTAGATGTCTTTTGGTTCTAATCAAAGATCAGATGGTAGTGAAAGGGAGATTTCGCAACAAGGTATGATATGTGAACAGTGTAGATCCATCAATGTAACTTCTTCAAAGCAGTCATGGACCCAAAAATAAACTTCTCAATATGCCACTCCAATGTTTTGCTGAAATTGCGTAGTTACACATATATTAACCAGTTCATTCTATGCACTTATGTAAGCTCGATATTACCAACCACATCCTCGTCATTAGCATCGTCAGACTCGTCCTCTTCTATGTCAGCTTTGTTGATAGCTATTAAACGAATAAAAGCTACTCTTTTTCTTTTCTTATTGTATATGAACCAGAAATAACTCCACATTGGCTGATAAGGGTACGAAATATCTTCAAAGATCGACTCGTCAGCAGGCTCAAACAGGTAAATACTGCAAGTTTCCATAGGACCTTTAGTATTTGGGGGTGAGCCATGCCTGCTGAGATTCATGCTATTTTTCCTACTCGTACTCGTTTCATGGTGGTCATTTCCGTCTGGATCTTGAGCTGCCAAGTATGGAGAAGAATTTTTTGAGGGTAAAACTTCCATATACGAGTCAAGGATGTCCCACATCCAGTGTAGAACGTCACTCTTCTTGCCCAATGATAATAACAAATTATCAAACTTGGTTAATAAATCCGAAGTGGGAACCTTGATAAAATCATGAGCAGGTTGAAGATTACTAAAGTCTTGATCGGGGAATGTATGATTCAAAATACCTATAAGGTAAGCAAATGTGCGTCTTGTTGTAGTATTCTTCAACGGACCAAATGGCGAGTCGTCAATTGCATGCTCCTCTTGGTCTGCTTCAGCGGTAAAACTATCATCAGCTGCATTTAGTGATTTTGAAAGTAATGAGGAAGTGCCGTCTGTTTGTACAGCATTCTTCGTATCAGGAACCGGTGACTTGTGAAATTGAATTCTCCCCAGATTTGAACTTGACCTTCGTTGACGATGTTGCTCTTGTTGTTGTTGTTGTTGTTGTTCTTGTATTCGAACATCTTGAGGACTTCCGCTTGTACCAAACAAGGAAGTGATCGAACTCTGTCGGTCTCTTTCCAATGAGCGAGATAGTATATTATCTTCAATAATTTGGTCTAAATGTTTATCAATGGTCTTGAATAATTTCCGGTCAGAGGCAATTGGTTTCGTCGTGAATAATTCGCAACCTCCCCTGATTTCCAACGCGTTGTCAGACAGTGTGAAATTTAATTCCTGATTGACTAGTTCTAAGTCAATTTCGTCAATGTACTAAGGTTTAGTTAGTATGTTGAATCTTGTTGCAAAGTCTCTCTCTCTCTCCGCTTGTGTGCGGGTCGGTTGACCCCCCCCTATACCAATCGAGGAAAAGATTCACTCGGGATATGAATTGTGGTTGGAGGCTAGATATACATACCTTCATTGTATTCCTGTTGTAGTACTTGACTTGGTACAAATTAGTGAAAATCCTTCACGGCAGAATGGAAAGTAAATTGTAACGAATAGTGGTGACCTTTCTTTGTTGATAAATCTAATTTCCAGTTTTTGTTTATGAGCTCTGTTTACGCACGACCACGTTCTGTTTCTTATTTTTTTACTTGCAAAGACTCGTCCTATTTTGTGTCACCGGTCACGCGTAGATTTCCCAATAGGGTGTTATAATTCGGGACTGTAATAATTGCATAAATACTTGTATTAATACAGATAGATACTGACACAGAGAAATAACACTACAATTAAACTTGATCTAACCCCTGTTTATCAATTGTGAAGGCATAGTTTTTGAATCTATCATTGCTTGAATTATGTGAACACAGAACAACCTTGATGAATCGTTCAACTTGCCAGCCTTTGATCAACAGAGAGGTGCTTGACTGTGGATCTGCACTAGTGGATGTTGGAGAAGATGCAGATGCAGGTTGCTGTGACTGATTCTCCTTACGCCCGTTTGCTCCCAAGGTGAATCCTTCACAAAGTTGAGCATAGGATAGTCCAGTTTCCAAATCTACGCCTCCATTAGCTTCACTTTCTCTAATCAACTCTTCCCTTGTCTTTAATTGGGGCTTGTACGTTTTCATCAACATGATTCTATTTTGTATTCGGGTTGCCCATGGATACCCCAACGTAGGTACTATTCTTTTTGTGTTTTTATTCCTCAACTCATGCGCTTTCATAATTAGATCTGCTTGTGTTTCACGTATGTCAGCTATCCTTGTCTTGTTCATCCGCGGATCCTCTTCAACAGGGACAGATCTAGTTCCATTTTCATCTGTTACTTTTTTTCGTTTATTTGAGGAGGAGGAGTTTGAATCAAACGATTTCTGTAATTCCAAATCTAACAACTCTAAATCTCGTTCGTTTAATTGTACGTGTGACGGGGGTAGATATTTGAATATTGTTTTTGGGTCCCATCCTGATGCTATAGGGATTTGGAAATCTAAATTCAAGGGATATGATAAATCATCATCGTCAACAACAGACGTTTTTGAATTGGCAAAATCCGCAGTATGATCGCTAACTTGGTTTACCACCACGACAGCGATCTTGAACTGCCTCGCCAATCTGGTTAAATGGCGGTACATTAGACTTAGATAATGTAGCTTAGTTGATCGCGTTGCATACTTGGCTGTCTTGTTGCCCACTAACTTCAGATAACTGTTCTTTAGTCGTTTAAGCTCTTGCGAGCCTGGGTCGTCGTCAAGTTGCAGCTCCTGCTCTTCTATCTTATCCTTCATAAAACTGACATTGGACATTGCATCTTCGCGTCGAAAATGATGGGCTATTGAATCGATGACAAGTAGTTTTGTATTTGGTTTGTCCTGCTGTAACTTTGTCGGCAATTGGGTAAATAAAATGTGGTCCTGGTTTTCCAAGTCAGGGCAATATATGTAGGATATTCGCTCCAACTTTGCATCCACTGTCCGATAACCCAACCCTTCATCGAGCATATTCTGTAACCTTTTTGACTCCATAAAAGTTTCAGTGGCAATATGAATAGGTTTACTGTCAGGGTACTGCTCAATACAACGGTGAACCAATTGGTAAAGAAACTGTGATTTTCCGCAACCACTAGCACCAAACACTTCCGTCACTTCTCCCACGGGAATTCCGCCACCACCCAATTCTTGATCGATCGATGGCAACCCAGTACTGATTGTTTCCTCCTCCTCATCAAATAAATTGTTTACCACGCTCGGCGCTACTGACAAGTCGGCTTGTAGTGCTTTAAAGTACTGGCTGATTTCGCCTAGTGGTCGGTCGATTAGTTTGGCTAGTTCTGCATGATCATCTGTTGATTCATAACAGTGGATTAGATCGACGATGGTTTTTCCAGAACTGTTCAACAAACCTACCAAATAAGGGAATTTATGAGAGCTTTGAAACTCATCTGGCCCCAATTGTTTAAAATCATCCATATAAACATGTAGGTGCTTAATGGCTGGTGAAAAAGGTGTTTTGTTGATGGTTTTATTAGTCAAGGTTTATTTTTGTGTATGATGCGTCGATACAACAAAATACACCAACTATTTTACTGTATACACAATCTAAGCAACGACTATCTCATTACTACACTCTATCTAAGTACAATACCCTGATGCTTTGGGAATCATAAAATCTCTTGATTTGGAAAACCAAACGACAAAATTAGGAATGGAAAATCCATACACAACACCGACCCCTCCGTTTCTACCAATAGGGACCAATATTGTAGGCCTACTAGGTTTAACGTAGGGTGTCAACTTGACCTTTGTATCACCAAATACTTCATAAGCTATCGCTTTGGAAAATGTCGGGTTTTGATTATATACCAAATCGACTAGCGACTGTTGTCCCAAAGCAAGAATATCTCCAAGGCATATAACATCATGGAAATCGCGTAAACGAAAATAATCATCAGTAATGACGTATCTGCGCTTGTCTAATACTTCATTTGGCAAATACTCGGTATTTGGTATTAACTTCTGAGCCTCAAGAATCAAGTCAAAATCCCGAGTCGTTCCATCCTCTAGAACAATTGTAGATTCGCCTTGCTTTTTGACAAGCTGGTTATTGACAATTTCAACGCCCAATTGCTTTAGCTTATCAGTAACCGAGGACACATGCCCAGGCAATGGAATAGATAAAGGGCCCAGTGAACCAGTATACAATACAATCTTCTTTCGCCCCTTGAATTCGTGTCCCAATTCACCGGCTGTTTCCACACCAGTAGTTCCGCCTCCAATAATAGCAATGCTTCTCGCTTTCTGGATCCTGTCGCTAGTTTGTCTAATTGACTCCAATGTAAAATCAACATTCTCGACTGAGTCGAGCTTCCAAATAGGTGAAACAGATCTTGCTCCAGAAGCAAGAATTAAGTTATCATAGCTCAATTTGGATCCATCTGCGATTGTGACAACCTTTCCATTAAATTCAACATGTTTTACACTCGATTTGACATGAGTTGCCTTGTGAAGAGTGCCTTTGGTCAATTTATCGAGCGATTCATCAAGGGGGAAAACCGTCTTTTCAATAGTCACCTCATTTTCAACTAATAAACGGGGAACAGCAACATTGAAAAATGCTTTGTCATTGGGTGAAATTAAGGTGATGTCCAATTTCACTTCTTTGGTGGCTACTAATGTTTTCAATGCCGCTATAGCAGCAAATGAGCCACCCACAATGATAACCAGTTTGGTAGAAGCCATTCTATCTTTTTACACACTCTCTCTGTTTTATGAATAAGTTAACCAGCTTGTAGTGAAGCTAAGGGAAAGTAACTATTTGGGTGGTTGTTACACCGGAGGGTCGCTAAAACTAAACATTTCAGTAATATGACTCTATGGAATTAGTAATGCTAAGAATATTTTTGTTGAGGGAATGCTAGTTCGGAACGGAAATATGCACCGAAAGAGAAATACATCCGGAAAATTGACTACACAAAAGTTCAGTCTCCGAAGCACATTAAGTGTACAGTGTTTTCAGGATGAATATTGCACTTGTGTCTTTCAAAAAGTCGCACATTACATTGTGAATAAATTCACACTTTGTCTTACTCTAAGTTCGTATCCTCTCTGTGTTAAAAGTCGTAGACAGACACTTTTGATATCGCATTAGAGGGCGAAAATATGTCGCAAGTATAATCATCCGTTATTCGTAGCTAAGTATGCAAGAGTGCGATATTTACGACATCTGAATGCGATATTTTTACAGGGCCATATACGAATTTACAGTGTTTTCATTTTTTATTCATACTAGTGCGACATAATTGTTCATACTAAAGCGACATTTATTTTTCATACTAAAATGACATAATTTTTCAAACAGTGCGACATAAAATTTCAAACTACAACTTTACCTAAAAGAATTTCCACACCTCTGACCTAGTTGAACCTGATTCTGAAGAATCGAGGCAACAAGATTAAAAGTATGAAATAATATCGAATCATTTTTTTTTTGTTTGAGCTTAGTCCTTTTCTACTGTCCTCTCTTGAGTGCTTTTGCGGTCATTTTCTCAAGCTAAAAGCTGTCCCCTTCCTATTCACCAGAGTCCATGCAGTTTAGAAAGATCTCTTCTCTAAACAGTATGGTATGAAGCTACTGGCATGTTTACAGAAACCTTGATAGCTTTCTAAGGTTATCTTTGCTGTTGCTTCTCTTACCCTTGGAGTTAATTGTTCTTTTCTAGATAAGTTTGACCGCTTAACTTTAGCCTTACATACTGACCAGAACTCTTCAATTGCATTTAGAGCCGGTGAATAAGCGGGCAAAAATACTAGCTCCATTCCACTCAGTGCCACCAATAACTCGAGGTCACGACGTTTATGGATGGCTGCGTTGTCAAGTATCAGATACTTAATTTCCTCAAGTGCCTGGCTTGCCTCAATTTCTCTAAGCACAGACTTGACAAATGCACAGAAATGATTGGCCGTGGTGCCAATTCTTGTCTTCTTTTCCGAGACTGTGGTGTAGGAACCGAGTTTTCTTTTCTTGTTGGGGGCAGTTTCGGCTGGAAGTCGAACCTTTAAGTCAACGCATCCTTTGGAAGAGATGGCTCTTAAGAATGATACATTGAGACCTCTGGTGACTGGAACTTTAAGCACAGCTTTTTCACCTACTTTCGACCATCCATATTCTCTTCTCATACTAATGTTGAAACCAGCCTCATCAATGAAAATACAGTTCTTTTCAAAGTCAATTTTGTCTTTCTGCTCGGGTGCCCATTGGAATCTCTCCTGTTTTAATTCTGGCAGATCCCGTCTCATGGCCCATTTGGAAAGTCTCTTGAGACTAAACTTGCATACCTTGGTGAGAAAGTTATAAATAGTAGAAATACTTGCCTTCACACCTTCAAATGTACTCCTTAGTTTTTCCAACAAGAAGTCCACAGTAACAGTGGGGTCAGAAAGAACCAAATCCTTCAAAAAGAGTTTGTGCTCTTGTGTGAGAAGAGGTTTACGACCACGCTTTTTTGGCTCTTTATAAATACCATTAATTTCGTTAGCAATAAGGCGATTCCAATTTCTTCTCCAAGTATAAGCTGTTTTTAAGCCGATATCTTTTGCTTGGGCCGCCTTGTAAGCAGATTACCCTTGTTCGATAACTAGTTGCCAGAATCTTTGCTTCTGAGCTCCCGAGTAATATCTGTATG
>NW_026261732.1:0-64610 GCF_024628925.1 Lodderomyces margitis
TAGCTAACATTTGCTCTTTATAAGTGTAAGGACCCGGGTTCAAATCAAGTGTCCATTTCCAAAACTTGACCTTCCACTTAGGCAATATCCACTCACATAACAAACCACTTGGATATAAAAAGATTTGAGTGACAGCGACAGCAAGGGTAATAGCCGGTTGCCTTTCGTTAAAGAATTGATTAATAACAGCACTAATTGCAGTCCAGATAATACCAATAAGGTAAACTCTAAAAGTCTCCACGGGGATGGTTGGGTCATCAAATGGAAGTGTTATAGCTCTAATTTCTGGATATGGTGACCAATAAGCAACCAACACGGCTTCCAATCTCACTTGTAAACTCCAATCAACAACCTCCGGTTTACCAGTTGAAGGATCATTTGAAACCAATTCATTTGCTTCTATTGCAGACGTATAATCGGGAGGTTGACTCTTTTTGTTGTCATCTTGGAATGATTCTGATTCTTTTTCTTCTTGCAAATGCGGATGCAAAACTGGGGGAGTATAATCCACCAACTCCTTCCATAACTCCAAATCGTGTTCTTGAATATTAACATCGTGCTCGTGTTCTTGAATTGCTTCTTTCAAAATCTCAACAGCTTCTTGAGTCGACGTTTGCTCAATCTTTTCAAATATAAATGTACACTCAGGAGGCAAGTCTTCAAAGCTGGTCAATGCATCAAAATGCAATCTTTTCATGACATAATCCTTCTGAGCGTCAGTTAAGGTGGTACCAACTTCTCCTATAGACAAAGGGTTTGACAAAATTGCATCTAAATTAACCTCATGATCTTGTGTTTGCAAGTGACTTCCAGCACTATCAACTGACGTGATATGGTCTTCACCTACTGAGACGGTTGAAATTTTCTCAGTACTCATATTGATATGAAATGCTTAATCAGGTAGAGTCAGAGCTTAAACAGGGAGTTAAGAAAATGCGGAGAGAAATGGTACACTTATATATATATACTTATGCACAGGCTTTCACGAATTGAACAGGATTAATTCTCCTCATCCAACAATTGGTATTATAGTATTTGTGCTGTTTCAAACACTGACCCCACATCGTATAAAGAACTTCCACCTGCAAGCTGTTCGAGAAAGAGATGCATATCATGCACGGCACCAAAGAGCACAAAACAGGGTCTTCTTCAGGGTTTAAAGGGGGGGGGTGATTTTTGAATAGTGGCATTATTTCAGCATTAAGTAAATTTTTGGTGTTGATTAGCTACTGTTAGGTGTCGTTTAGATTATACATTTTTTGGTTGAACCTGTTGTTTGTTTTCTGCAGATACTATTTATAAATCCGAGTTAGACAAAACATAAATTTAGTACAAATTTGTAGAATGTGGAAACATTCGAGTTTAAGCGCTGAAGTGAAAATGTCAGGAGCAAATGCATTGGAGAGTTAATTCAATTTTCCAAGCGCCAGTGGGGTTCAAAGTGAACTCTCAAGAACAATAATAGACAATTCTTCTCTACAACTGATTAGATTTATAAGTCTACAGTCAAAGTTTGAAAGGAAATTCCTACTAAGAAGAAGGAGTGCTTTTTCTCAAACTTCTGAGGGAACTAGCTTACGTTGTTGATTAGAACAAAGAGGGCGGGACTTGCCGTAAGGAATACAAATTAATAGGAAAGATAGAGGAGGTGGAAACCCAAGTTAATGCAAAGCAGGTAAAACCTAATTATTAAAAATCTCACTTTCGAAAAGTTGTAACTTTTTAGTAGGACCAAAGAACCAATGAACATATGGTTGATTTTCTCTTTTGTCGTCTGCATTTAGTGTTTTTTTGTGTCAAAATAAATTTTCATCAAAGCTTATAATTTCTTTTGGTTGCATGAGGATAGGGAAATGGAGATTTAAAAAAAATATCACATTGATGCCATCAAGAGTGTCAAAAATGTGTCTCCTTTGCATGTCCTCGTCTCCTTTAGAGATTAAATAGTGGGGTCCACTAAAGATGAACGGATTCGATTATAAAATGTATTTTTATACGGTAATCGTGATAAGCAGATATACCACCATAAGTTGAATATCCGCCACTTTTATAGTGACTGATTTCCTTTTCTTCTAACCCCATTGGATGATAAAAATAACTAAATAATTCTATTGTTATACATTATGCACTTGCATCGGCATAAAATTTCTAGTAACGATGCATGCATTTTGTCTCCAATTTCCAACCCATATTCTAACTCTTGTCAGTCAAAGAAAGAGTACATTTAGAAAATATAGTTCTCTGATTTAAAGTTTTCAACCCCACATATTAACCCTGTGCCGTATAAGCAGGATAAAATTCGTTGGCTAGATGCTTTCAATGGAAGAATCCAGCTGTAAAAGAAAAAGAAACTACCCTCACGTAAACGTATCAAGTAAGAACCTAAGAAGGGAGTATCGGACCGTACCAAACTTTATTATGCTTTGTGGGGGGGGGGGGGATGTGTAATTCTGGGCGCGTTCCATCCCCCATTTTATTTGGTCACATAGAATTAAAGTTGACATATTAGAAACAAAACCTGTTAAATAAACAATATCAGGTTATTTTAAAACTAAAGGTTAATTAATATTCATTCTCTTGTTAAAATAGGAAACTGTAAAACCTTGAATGGCTTTTTTTTGATTTCCTGGTGGTGACGTACCCAATCAGCATACAAAGCAGTTCTGGCTGGGAAAACAATTCTTCCCAAGCCGCCATTGTGACACAACTCATTAAATATTAATCTCGGTTCAGGCTTTGTGTCAATCCCGGAACCGCGATTATTTTGTCCCAAAAAAATAATCTGTCACTGCTCGCCAAAATAATTAACCGCGAATTCCAAAACTGGATTTTTGTGTGCTCTGGAGAAATATTCTAGAGATTGTAGTACATGAGACCATGCATTGCACGGCATTTAAGGTTTCTGTCTATGTCTCTCTTTTAAAATCGTGCTGCAGATATCGGGCCGTAAGAAGAGGACGCATGACAAGTTTTTTTTTTCAAGTTTAAGTCGCAAATTAGAAAAGGAACTGCTAAATTATAAGAGCGAAATGGCTCCCTTGGAGCTGCATGATTATACAAAATATTACTAATTGCAGCAGCATGTTTTGTTTAGAGTCTTTGGTAGGCTAACATATTCACAGATTCAGTAGTCTTTCATTTTTTTTTAACCTTTTAAATAGAAAATTTAACCAAATTCTATAAAACTTTTTATGTTCTACATTTAGGTTCCTATAAGTTGCAAAATAGAACAGTCTCTACTATATGGCATGCCCTAAGCTTAACAGTAATAGTTGCGTTGGCCAATACCCAGTTTTGATTTGATATTACCAAAAGGAGAATTAGTCACGTGGATATGTACTGTGTGTTATCTTGTTGTCCATTTGTTACACTTTACAATTTGTTTTGAAAAAGCCGCACCATTTTGAAAGCCAATAAGCAGAAAGCCATTGTTTAGAATAAGAAATTTTTAAGCCTATGCAACAAGATCAATTATTTCACTAGGTTGAAAACTATTAAGTTCAGTTTAATGGTATTCCCCCTCTGTATCAGACTGTTCCTTATACCTCTTTATATGCGACTCAAATATCAAAATATGTTTTACGTGTTAAATTGTCAAGACATTATTATTTTGTTTTGTTATTGTCATGTAAATTTTCATTTCCTCGTTTAATAATTAGTCGCAAAACCAAGTTTTATGACAAAGAATTGGTGCATGATGAAGGGTTATGCTAAATGCTACATCAAAGAACAATAAATTAATACAGCTAATCTACGTATATGTAACCTCAGTATTGAAAATCAAAAGCATTTTTAATATTGAGCTGATATATTACCTGTTGTGAATGTTCCTTTATTGTGCAACAGAATATCTTCAAATGACCTAGACTCCAAAATTGTTCCACTTGTAAGGCAACACCAAACAAGTCAACAATGAACTTGTTCTATATTTACTCAACAGTCGTGGCTTTCTCTCTAGATCGTCATCTCAACTCTGTATTCTAGCCCTCAGACTCAAACCCTTCAACTTACTCTCTTCTTAAAAACACTTATCTATCTTTTACCAACTTTACGTTCTAGAACAGCATCGGTATATATTCTTGTATCCCATTACATTACTGATTACCGGACTATGGTCTTCACAATCCGCCTTAGATAAAAAACTAAGGAAGGCTTTTACACTTACAAAAAATACGACACATACTGCATACAACACCATACAAAACAAAAACAAACCAAAACAAAACAACCATAAAAAAACGTTAAAACAAAAAAAAAGAAAGAAAAAAAAAACTATATACCAAAAGTGTCAACTATAAGAAACCATACTTTATCAAACACAATCACTCTAGTTAAAACGCATACCATACATCTTCATCAGAACCACCCACAATAATTACATACCACCCCCTTATATAACCCACCAATCAATAGACCCCAAAATTACAGTGATTCGATATATTACTTTATTTTCACAGTAAAGTGTTCCTACTGTGCTATCACAACAAAATCGAACCCCTCATAAAACTTATCCAACTTTTCGTCATTCTTTAATTATATTCCAATCTTTTTGGTACTTTCCCCTTTTTAAGAGCTTTTTTTTGCTTGTCTAAGGTATAAAAACGTCCAGATTCTCCTTTTCCATTCGAAACAATACCTACTTATCTACAGAAACCAACAAACATACCATTTTTGCCCATGAATAGAGCCCCCGACGACTACACTCTGTTCAAACTGGGTGAAAACAACACATCCAACGAGAGGCCTCGCGAATTGGCATCGCCCGTGCAAGCAGTAACCAGGAATGATGATTTGCAAAATTACTACTATATGCGTCACCCACAAACTTATCCTATTCCAAACACTGCACCACCATCAGATCGAAGATTGGGATCAAGTAAACATTCTCGATCACATTCTCATAATGCTGATCAAAAGCAACCCAAGCATCGTTTATTTCATCCGGTTAATCATAACGCGTATCAACAATACCCTTCATATCCTATGAATGTGTCGTCACCTAAACCTTCATCAGCTCCACCGCTATCTCCCCAATCCAGGCGTCAAAATGCCAGCACGAGTAAGAATCCCTGGCATGCTGAACATGTGAGTAGACCGAGTGACGCACAGCCAAATTGGACAAAATTAATTCCGCCATTGTCCGATACTCCAAGGGAGCTGGCTCCAACATTTGCGACTCAACATACACAACTGACTCAACCGGTTTCAAATGATATTCTTCCAAGTAACGGTCACCTCACTCCAGAAAATCAACGGCAAAAGTCACGTAGCTCATCCCACAGATCAAATCTCGATCCATCGCAAAGACACTCCATTGCAATTTCTCCAACACCCGAGAAACAAAGTGAAGAGGGGAGAAGACGAAATGATGACCCGTTAGCTGCACCTAAGCCACAACAGACTATATCAAGCAGACCAAAAACAAAGAAAAAGAGCCGAAAAGTATGCCAGAAATGTGGACTTGAGATTACTGGCCAGTTTGTACGTGCTCTTCAAAGTGCTTATCATGTCGAGTGTTTTACATGTCATGAATGTGGTAAACAATGTTCAGCTAAATTTTTCCCTTACGATATCAACCAAGATGGCAAAACAACACAAGTTGCACTTTGTGAGTATGATTACTTTAAAAAGCTAGATTTAATTTGCTTTAGTTGTGATAGTGCATTGCGAGGGCCTTATATTACTGCATTGGGCAACAAGTACCATTTGGAACATTTTAAATGTTCAGTTTGCCAACACGTGTTTGATTCGGACGAAAGTTATTTTGAGCACGAAAATGATATATTTTGTCATTTCCACTATTCAAAGTTGTATGCATCGCATTGTGAAGGATGCCAGTCATCTATTTTAAAACAATTTGTGGAATTGTATCGAGGTGGGAGGACCCAGCATTGGCACCCAGAATGCTTTATGGTTCACAAGTTCTGGAATGTCTGTATAACTGCAGACTCTGTTGGATTACAGAGAACGTATGGTTTGGCAGACGAAAAATTGGCAGACTTGAGGGCAATTAAAATGGCGGATACAAGTCTTAACTCGGAAAGGTTAGTGGATATCGAGCAGCATATTGAACAGGTGGTGATGAATTGCTGGTTAATGTTGTCTGGGTACGAACAGAGCACTGCAGCATGTATCTCTGACATGCTTCTTAATGCCTGCACAGGAAACAAATATAACGGGTTGGTAGTCACCGGGAAGTTGATATTGAATGTTGAAATTTTATTCCATGCGTTGGACTACGTGTTACTGGCATGCAAGGTTGCGTCGGCCACACTAGTGGTTAAATATGAACAACCTGAGCAAGAAAACCTGGATTCGTCAGTATCTGAAAACGAATATTTCCAATTTTTGAAAAAGGAACCAAGAAATATTACTGGAAAGATTATGAGCTATCTAGCTATATTGCGAAAATCAGCTAGCATATCCAAATCGGGTACCTTGTCAGCAGAATTGTTGTCAGTCATCACTGGATCTGCTCATTATTTGAAATTATTGATACGAATTGGATTATATAATGCGTTAAAATTGAACAAGTTGAATGGGACTACAGAAACATTAGATCACTTTTTACACTTGGTGTCGAGATACGAGACGATTGAATCAAACAAGCTTGAAACTGTGGAGGGTTTAGAAGAGTTTAAAGCAAAGTTGACGGTCCCGCAAAGCTCCACCGATGCTTGCACATCTTGCTCTAAAAGTATTGAGAAATCGTGTGTCAAACTCGGCGATCACAGGTGGCATTGGAAATGCTTTACGTGTGCCAAGTGCCAGCAACGCATTGATCAAGCTGATGTACAGCAAACTCGTTTTGACATTGCACGTCAGTGCATAATCTGTTCACAATGCTATGATGGCAGTGGGGTGACGGGATTCGAAATCATATCTGATTTGTCACAGTTGGTGTACCTTTTAAAAATCGCCTTGTTGCGATCAAGGTCTGTTATGAATATCGATTTCGTAAACCCCGCAATAACGGCGTCGCCAGAGACGGAACTATTGCAGACACCAGATAGGCAATATGAACAAGATGATTATAGCAAAACATTGGACGATGTAACGAGGCTAAGAAGTAAAAGACAAAATCAGAAATTGTCGCAATCGGTGAAAAAGAAAGCGAGAAAGTCGGTAATTATAACAGCACCAGAGGGTGACCAAGCTCATCAGGATGAGGTTGACACATCTAAAGTTGGAGATGGCAGTCTTGCAACAAACATGGGAGATTTGGTACTTCAAACACAACCACCTCAATTTGGAAGAAAGGCCAGTAGCGGATCACAACTCTCCTTTGAAGGCAGAGAAGAATTATCTGTCAGGAAACAGTTACAGATTAGAGATGAACCCCAACGGCAATTGACAGCCACGCATCTTGATCGTACATCTGACTTGTTAAAGAATGAAAAATCATTAACTTTGGATGATATTCCTCGGATTGTCGCTGCTGAACAAGCTCGTGACCAAAGACCCAATGCATTCAAACACCAGAACAAGCTATATCAAAGAACGGGGTCTCATAAACTAAAGGGCAGTGGACACAGTCCCATTCAAACGACGCCAAGTAGTGCGTTGGACCATATTTTGAATACCACAACTCCGGCAAATGACTCTCCAACCTTTGAGAAACAAAAGTTTTATTCAGAATTGACTAAACGTGAACATTTCATCATGAGACATATTGCAGTTGAAATGCTATGTCAAATGAATCATGAGAAATATAACAAGGATGAGTTGTTGTCGATGATTCAGTTGAAGAAACCGCCGACATTTTGGGACAAGTTGAGATTTGGCAGTGGCGGTGCTTCAAAAGATAAAAACAATGCAGTGTTTGGATCGGAATTGAGTATTTTGACCAAGAAGTATGGTGTTGATTCCGATCTTGGTGTCGGGCCCTCTAAATTGAGAATTCCCATCGTTGTTGATGATGTCATAAGTGCCTTGAAACAAAAGGATATGTCAGTTGAGGGTATTTTCAGATTGAATGGTAACATCAAGAAGCTTCGAGAATTGACAGAACAAATCAACAAAAGCCCATACAAATCACCCGATTTCAGTGCTCACACTGCCGTTCAATTGGCAGCGTTGATGAAGAAATGGTTACGTGAGTTGCCCACGCCATTATTAACTTTCAGTTGCTATGATTTATGGATTTCATCTCAAACGGGACAAACACCGGAACAGAAGAAGAAAATTTTACAGCTAACCTACTGTTTATTACCGCGTGATCATCGAAATCTTCTTGAAGTATTGCTATATTTTTTCAGCTGGGTGGCTTCATTTTCTGAGGTTGACAAAGATACTGGGTCCAAAATGGATGCTCATAATCTAGCCACGGTTTTAGCACCAAATATTCTAATATCAAAACAGACACAGGGACAAAATGAGCAAACTGGCGATGCCTATTTTTTGGCTATTGAAGTTGTAAATCAATTGATTGAACAACATGAAGAGTTGAGTATTATACCACTGGAATTGATGAAGATATTCAATGCATGTGGATTTGATGGAGTGGAGAAAGATCTATCTTCCAAAGATATCTTGAACCAAATTGAAAGAGTGTTGAAAGAAGATGCAAAGTGATTGTTGTATATGATGTAATAGTAGATAATTGTCGCAAAAGCTCAATGTCGTATGTTTTATTTTTTTCTTTTCATTTTTTTTTATGATCTTGTGCGTTTCGATGTCAACATAATCTTTTTTATCTGAACCGTCATTAGCTACAGCTTTTTTCCCAGTAAAACACACCTATCCCCACATCAATATCTCCCTCATCATGTCTGCTCTCAATTCAGACTCCCTAAAGCAAATAATCCAACAACGCCTAAATGCGGAACTAGTTCAAGTCGAAGATATGTCAGGTGGATGTGGACAAGCATTTGCGGTTGTTATTGTATCATCGCTTTTTCAAGGTAAGAATAAGTTGGCAAGGCATAGGTTGGTAAATAGCCAGCTACGAGATGAAATCGCTTCCATTCACGCTTTTACACAGAAAGGGTACACACCTAGTGAATGGGTAGAACTTGGTGGGAAGATATAGAGAAACTGAATGGAAAGAGTTGGAGAGCATTAGGTCACGCATGTTGGAAGTTAGAATAGAGATCTGTATTGGTAATGAAACAAAAAATTTTCTTTTAGCTAATGTATAAACTCTAGGCATTCACATTATGAACAGAGATAGGAGGTGGATAAATCAAAACTCCATTGGTTATAGCCCACGCGCAATATGCTGCAAATAACATTACTTATTTGCCCACCCCTTGTTTCCTATTGCATTACCCGCATACAATAACTCGTCACAAAATACCCAGCTAATACATTCTATATCAAGTTCCTCTTGTACATTCTAGAGTACCTCTTGATAATTACCAACCACAGGACTAAAAGCACCGCAAACATAATAATCACCATTACTGGAAACGCTTTCAATCCGCCTTCACTTGAGTCGGCCACCAACCCAACCAAGAATGGAATTCCAGCAGCTCCACCACCTCCAAATGCACAAATAAAGCCAATGCCCACTGTTTGATATTTTGCTGGTAAAACATTGACCAGAGTAACAATGGTGGTTGGGAAAATAGGTCCCACCATAGCTCCGGTAACAAAGACAATGACGAATAGTAGAACCACTTGTTGTGTATATGACACGAGCCAAAAGAGTACGTACCCCAATAGCGAGCCCAATATGTATGAGAAGTTAGCCGACAACTCAGAACTGAAATAGTGCACAGTTACAAATCCAAGTGTACACCTTCCAACAGTGAGTCCCAACCAAAACGTAGTGGCAATGTGTGACGATGCTTTATATGCCCAGTTTTTTATTCTCAATAGATATGTCACCAACCAAGCACCAAATGCAACCTCGCCACCAACGTATATGAAAAGGATTCCGGCAAATGCCCAAATTAGCGGCAGTTTTACTGCTTGTGTAAATGTAGCCGAATGCTCTTCCTCCTCTTTATTCTCCTCCTCGATTTCAAAATTCGTCTTGTTCATGTCATTAAGCTCGACTTCATTAGGGTCACCAGCATTCTCCTGTGGCGTCGCTGATTTTGATTTTTGGTGTCTCAATTGTGCCATGTACTTGTACTTTTTTGGTGTTTCATATCTAAACGTATACCCAACTAATACGAGCACCGTTGCTCCATAAGAAGCTACTAAAAGATAATAAGTGTTCCAATTCCATGCATTGTTTGCTTTTTCCAAAAGATACGTAATCAAACTAGGTGTTATTAAACTTCCAATACCGTAACAACCATGCAAGATCCCCAACAATTGGTTCGAATCAACTAAATTTCCCATCCATGCATTTAATGAAGCATCCAAAGCACCGAGGCCCACACCATTCAAGAAGTAGCAAATGAGAAAGACAAAAAAAGGTGGCTTAAATGATACACTCAAGTTTCCCAATGTCATGGCTGAAGCTCCCATAATTGCAACTCCTCTAATCCCTAGCTTGTCATGGGTCATGTTGTTGACCAATGCCATAGTCAAGTACCCCAAAACGGAGCAAAAGAATATTAAACTCACATACAAGTCGTTTAAATGATAGTACTCTTGTAATTTCGGAATCAATGTACCAACTGTCTGCTCTCCCAACCCAAATAAGATGAAAACTAGGTATGCAGTTATTATTTGAACTTGTAGTAATCTTGAATGCCTCCAGTTATTTGTATCGATCGTGAGAATCTCGCCTTCGAACTCCACTTTCTGCAACGATGTAAAGCTTGAAGGGTCAGTAACCTCATTGTTATCGATTGATTCGTTGTTAAGCTGTGAATAATGTGAATTTGGATCCAGTGACATAAAAGGAGTACTCAATCTAGACTTTAGATTATCTTCAAACAGACGTAATGAATGCAGTCGTGTTGCTTTGACTTATTGCTTATTAAAGTTGCAATCGTTTTTCGCTTTTTTTTTTTTCATGTTTTTGCTTTCGGAAAATCTCTCGCGAATTCCGCTTCGGTATGTTTATGCGAGATTCTTTCGAATGAAGGTGGAGAAGATTAGCACAATTTTAGCTGTTGCCACCGGCCACCAAAAGCTTTTTCAATCGAATAGTTTTTCTACTAATCTTGGACTGATTTTTGAAGACCTTTCCTTAATCAATGACATGGTTACTGTAGTTTTCGAAAACTAATTAGTTGTTCAGCACCGAATTCAGGTACTTCTAGAACGAACAGAACATTATGTGTGAGGTCCACAATGGATGCCAAGTTTGTTTTGCAAATTTTTTTTTATGCGGTTATTTTCTGGCTTTGAGAGGTATTTCCATATCATATGTTTGTGCATCAACATTGGCCACTCCTATAGTAGACAAACAGTTTCACCAACTCTCAGATACTCCATGCTTGTCCCGTGTAATTCAAAACGGAAATCTCTGCCGTTGTTTTGCAGAAAATGAACATCGCATATTCTATTTAGCGTGAAAATATCTCGGATAAAAATCGATCCGGATCGGGAATATTTTATCTTTCTGGCAAAGCATACTTGTGCTTTTCAAAAGTATAAGTACTTCAAGTTGATCCAGGAATTCAACAAAAGTGTTCAAAATGAGCCACGCCGGTACCACCTTATGGATTTACGAGATACTAATCTATTCAAGCCAATAGTCATTGGAAACAATGTACAATTGAATCACAGAATCGTACACTTACCAACATCAAGATCTAGGTCTACTGATGACGGAGAAAACTTTCCTACCGACTTGATGGTACAATATTATGATTCAAGGAGTAAAGCAGAAGGGTCGTTAATTATCTTTGAATCGTCCTTAGTTTCACCTAGAAGCGGGTTAATGCCATACAAATCTGGAGTGTGGAGTACCGATCAATGCAAAGCATTAAAACAAATAACTGATGCCATTCATGCTAATGGCTCCTTTGTATCGTGCCAGGTTTTTGCGCCCGGAAGAACTTCCAATATAAGCTTGTTGAAAAGGAAAAACCTACCTTTTCTCGCCCCTTCGTCTATATATCACTCAGAAGATCTGGAGAAAGCGGCCAGGGACTTGAAACATTCGTTGCAAGAGTTGACAATAGACCAGATATATGCCATCCAGCAAGATTTCGTAACAGCTGCAGCAAACTGCTTGACAGTGGCCGGATTTGATTTTGTTGAGCTCCATGGTACTTCGGGATTTTTAGTGGAGCAGTTTCTTTCCCCTGTTTCCAACACCAGAAGCGACGAGTACGGTGGAACAGTTGAGAATAGATGCAGGTTTTTGAAAGAGATCATTGATATGTTAATTGCTCACCCCAGTATTGGAAGTAACAAAATTGGAATTAGACTTAGTGCTTGGTCAACACATTTTGGGATGAAGTATCCAGCTGATGAGTACTCCATGGATGAAACGTTTCCACCGTTGGTGTATTGCGAGCACCTACTTTCCTTTTTAGAAGATCATAAGCAGACTGGAAATGAACTTGCTTATGTTTCAATTATAGAACCGCGTGTCTCTGGATCACTTGACCAAAATCCATTGGGTCGTACAAATTCGTCTCTACTACTGAAATGGTCTGGTATAGTCGTTAGAGCTGGGGGGTATGCGACAAACTACAAGGGTGATCCAAGTTGTATTGCATCAAATAATTCAAATTTGAAGGTTCGCCATGGCCAAATCCACCATTATTCATCTTTGATTAACGATGTCAGTTTAGATGATCGCACGTTGATTGGATTTTCAAGACCATTTACATCCAATCCCGACCTTGTTGAGAGACTCAGAAATGACAAGAAGTTGGATTTGTATCACAGGGAGTATTTTTACACTCATCAATTAGAGGGGTACTTGACCTTTGGAGAATATGTTGATGACGAACTATACTCAAACACTTTGAAACTTCCGTACAAAGAATTGCAAAGGCGTGCTGAATCATTGGCTTCGAATGGAAACTTGCATGGGGCGCAATGTAAAGCCGTGTGACATGGGTTTTTTTCGACACCAGACAACTTTCTGTGTATATGAAGGATTTTTGACTTGGATAAGTAAACTGAATAGAATAACCTAAGACGCTATGCGTTATAACTTTGTAGCTGTTCACGTGACTTCCTTTATTGGCTGCGCGTTCTTTTGTTTACGCGACAGTAACAAATTTTATTAAACCAAATACAACTCTACTAAACGCCCTAGTTGCTTCACCATTTACAATATTGATCCAAATCCTCAAAAACACCACCTTTGCAATTCATGTATAGCATAACAAGAAAGAAAAACGCCAAAATACGAAACACAAGCCAACAGTGATAGTGATATCGTATTAAAAAACAATGAGTGACATCTCTGATTCAGACGCCGAAGATAGGGCGCTTGATGTGTCTCTAATATCGAAGCAAACACTTCAGAGGAAACTATCACACCTACCGAATGGAAAGCGACAAGAATTGGAATATATTTGGGGGAACCTTAATTCCTCAAGTTCACTTCATGCACTAGCAGAAGAAGAAGAATTTGTCGAGGATAGCGATAATGACGCCAGCATGGAGGTCGAGCACACACTCAGCGTGCCCGAACCTGTACCTTTGCAAGAGGCTCCCCTAAATTTAGAGAACAAAGAGAATGAGGGGCATTTACAAGCTTACATAAACTCGAAGTATCTGGCATTTGTGTCCGAAAGAAGCTTGAGAAAGCGCAATTTCGCCAGCACCCACCCTTACTTGGCAGACCAAGCGTCCTATTTGGGTCTTTCTGACGCTCATGAGCTAAACACAGTGTATGAACAAAACGATCAGAATCTAGAAGCTATTGTCAAGCTTTTAAACTATAATTATGTGAAGTTGAAGAATAGATACCCCAAGGATGAGAAATACAAGTCAAAGAGCTTTTACGCCATAATAGGACAACAATCGAAGGTTGCGCAACAAGAAGAGCAGGATAAAGAGCAAGAGAATGCAAGACTGAGCATAAATAGTGACAAATATGATGTTTCGGACATTGACATGAATAGTCCCAGGTCTTCTAGCTTGGAGCAGCGACTAGAATATTCTCAACTTCTGGATGATCTGACACAAGACGTTAACAATTTTGCATCAACGGAGGAATTTGACTCCAGCAGTGATCAGGATTCGAGTGCAGACGATGAAGGTAGTAAGGAGAATCTATACGTTAGGGTTGGCGGTCGCTACAAAAAAGAAAAGAGTGCGTTGAGGGGTATATTTCCCGAGTCTGCTAAACATTTACCGATATATAAAGCCAAAACTTCTCGAGCAACCCCAAGAGTGAAGCCCCCGCGTGAATTGAGAAAGGGATTTGCCGTTAAGAAAAAAGGTAGCAAAAATCGATTGTTCCGTTCCAACAATGATCTCGAAGGGACATTCTTGAATGATGAAGTGGTTGAATATGTGTCACCGGACAATTATCTTTTGAACAATTTAAAAATGTCGGATAAGGAGGATAGTTTGCTTCTTTCTCGTTACCATGAACCTATTCTTTCTGAAGCGTCAGAGTTGTCAGGTTCTGAAACAGAGTCTGATAGCGGCCTGGATTTGTTCCTGTATGATGAGCACCGTGGTTTTGACCAAGACTTAGACGACAATGGGGGCGAAGCTCTCGAGAATGATGCCATTGATCGTATGCTTACAACGATTTCAAGTCCAATGTCGAATGGCCTGCACTCAAAATCAAAACTGAGAAGTAAATCATCATCTACAACTAAACTGGCCAGAGATGATGTTGGAGGGAAAAACAAGAGGATGGCACAACACAAGTTTCCATCAGGAAAGCCTCGAGTATGTTCTATTGCACAAAGATCGGGATTAACCTCGCATCTGGGAGGGCAACATGAACGATATCAAAGAACTACTCATCCAAACTACAGAAGTATTGATTCTTTCACAACCTCAAGCGACCATGTATTTGAGAATGCAGCTGAAGCTACAAATGGTGAATTAGTCGATGTTTTGACTATTACACGTGATGGGAAACATTTTCCAACTTTACAAGGAGCAAGTTTAGCTCGCTCACGTCCTGAACATATCTCATTAACGAGATCTGACTCGAGTGGGACTAAAAAGATTCTAAAGAAGATGAAGAAGAACAAAAGTGTGCGCAACCAAGAGCTGATTGAAAATTATTTTGTACCTTTCAGACATGGAGTACGGAGTCGCCCGGATCGTGCGCCCCTTTTGGCCTCTGTTGATATTGAGGCGGAGACTAATGACCAAACGTATAGTCCTTTTCGAAAGAAACCAAGGTTTTTCAACCATCATCTAAATGGACCAATACCATTATCCCATGAACCAGTCTTTGCTCCGGGATGTTTACTAAACGATATCGAGTTGAAAAAACTTGGTAATACGGGTGATGGTAAAACTTTTCATCGCTTTCAAGACCAGATTACTGTGGCGTTCAAGGATAGACAGTTTACGATGTCTTTGTTGGACATTGATGGCTCAAGGGGGCTGGCAGATCAGTTGTGCTTGCTTTTGAACCTGGAACTTCTCCATAGCAAAGTACACAAAAAGGATTTTTACCAGTGCGTTAGAGGCTTGATCGGTTGGTCCTTGATTCTTCAACTGCCCCCTTCAGAGTCTGAGTGGAGTTGGATAGAGACGTTGATTAACACTCTTCGAGACAGCCTGATAATGACACCAAGCGACAAATTCTTTTGCCTTCCCTATTTGATTTTACTTCAATATATAATGCTCATTATGGGTAGGATAAACGGGGGTATTGGCCGAAAAAACAATGTAAGCTCTTACGCAGCTTCGTATTGGTCTTGGTTCTTTGTCATTACTGAGAATACCCGATTTGAAAATTTGGAAGTTAGCGGTGGCACTGCTACAAAACAAGCTGAGTCCTTTTACATTATGTGCAAGTTACTAGAATTACAAGGTGCTTGGTGGCCTTCGATTTGCGCATCTGTGCTGGGTTACGAAAGGGGCAATTATTACCACGTTTTGGAATGTGTTCACTATTTATGTTGTTCAACTAGAAAACGTGAAAACTGGGAACCATTGCAAGCACTTTTCCAAAAATTCAGCGACTCCACTGATCGGGAAGTTTATTACCGCTACATTGAGATCGTTTTTAGCATGAACCGCATGAGGAATTGGCAAATTGATGATAAATTAATTTTGCAAATGTATGGGAACATCACATCACGGAGGTTTGCCAATTTGCCCAAGGAAAACTTTTTACCGAGTATCTTTCCGCAAATCAGATCAAGATTTGATGTTGCAGGAGATTCTTTCTTTGAGAAGTTCTTACAGTTGTTATTCTGGCATATATCGTCGCTCACAGATGTTTCGCAAGTAAAAAGGCTCGTAACTAAATTGCTATCATTCAATCCAGTACAGTACTCAGACTCCAAAGAGCAAAAGATAATGTTCTCTAACAAATTCAACTTATTGATAATGCTAAGCCTGATATCAAAAACGGACCTAAGGACACAAGTAGAGATTTTATTATCCTCAATAAGCGAGGTGACTGAATTAAATTTTCTCAAGCAAGCAGTACGAGGTACCTGTATAATCTTTGAGGCCGCTTTATCCAAGGGAGCCAAACTTCCAGTCGAAGGAGTGGAAATTATGACTGATAAATTGGTTTCAATCGCATTTACCGTACCTGGAGCAAAGCAATTGTGGTGTAAGTTTCTGCGTTGTTTGAGGTCACTTGTTACAGAGTCACTGGGAGAGCCATTGGGTTTGGTTCAGCTCTTGCCGTTGATGAAGCAAATAAAAGTAGAGTTACCAACGAGTATCAATGTTGATGTCACAGATTTATGTGCCTACATTGTGGAACAACTCACTGCTGTGAAAACCGAGGTCAAACATGCGTCGAATATCAGAAACTTAAATGCTGCTAAAAAGAAATCATTTGACATGGCTAATTCATATATGATGAGGCAAACGAGTGACCATCCGCTATCGAAAAAAATCGATACATTGATCTCTCAATGTATTACAATCTGGGTTGTTACTTCTTATATTGTTGACGAAAATTGGGACAAATTGGTTCTACAAACATATCCATTTATGGGAAACGAACTTTCGCGAGATAGGTTCGTGTTTCATTTCTACATGGAAGTATCACGGTTTTATAATTTAACCAACTGCAAACAACCTGTTATTAGTAACATTATCCGAGGGTTGATATCCTTTGAGATGCCATCAAGACTCATTGAATTTATTAATCGATTGAGTGTTTTAGGTTGGGAGTTATTTTCATTCCATAGAATAAGAAACGTTCTGGATGCTGAGTTGATTAGCACAAAATTTGGAATTTTGTCCAGCATGCTTAATCGATCAAGCACTTGCGAGTCATCAGTTAAAACGAATGTGATAGTTTATGATATATTAAGGAGTATGAAGCGGGAGAGTAGCAGTTACAGCAATGAAACCTACAAAGACTTTTGCTCTTCTGTAATTAAAGAATTAAACAGATATGAGATTGATGCTAAGAATCAAGCTCTTGTGAGTGAGATATATTCATTGTTGGGAATTGGCACACATACAGAGCTATTTTCAAATAGACAACCCATGGAAGGATGCAGGTTTGATGATGACTTTGATCTCGATGAACAATTAGATTTTGGGTGTGCCTCCCTTTCCTTGTCATCTAGTTTAGATGACTATTTTTCCACTTTGCAGGAGTTGTTGAATGACACGTCAGATTTTGCCCCAAAGTGGAAAACGGTATATGAGATATTGTCCAATTTTGGTCTGGCTATTTTCCAACACCGATTTAAGTTTTCAAATCCACATTTCTTGGGAATATTTGAACTTTTCTTGAATGAATTAGATAGAGGTGATGGACAAGTATGCGAAGCTGATGGCTTTAGAATTCGCACGTTTATCAAAATTTGTACCATATTGGGAACTGTCCACCAAGTATTGTACGAAGGCTATCGAATATCTTCCGATTTCTTGATTATATTTAAGCTACTTGAGCAAAAACTTATCCAGGTCTTCCCCTTTGTTACTACACCGTGCTATTCTGGCCAAGTTTATGATGAGGTAGACGAGCAAAGTCTCGAACATAAACTCGCCACACAGTTTCAGCATACATTTGCTAATGATGCAACCACCACTGATGAAATATATTCAGACTACATTCTCCAATTCTAGAAATACATCTATAGCAATCGTCTATTGAAGTCCTCTTTGACTCTTGATTAATAAAGTTTCCGATTCTAATTTATCATTCGCCTTTTTAACATCCAATAAGGTCACCACTGTCCTCAAAAGTTCGTCATACTTTGCCATTGTCTTTCTTGTGGGCATAATAGGTTTAACAGCGCTTCCACCAGCAGTGGGGATATCTAGCTCTTGCATAAGAGCTGCTGCCATTTTCAAAACCGACTGCTTCTGTTGCAACCCCAGCAACCTTTGCTGCGATCGCAAAGTAACACCTGGCGTCAATTTTTCCGTACCATGATAGTGCAAACCATATGCTTCCTCTTCCTTCTGCGTAAGCCTTTTCAACAACAACTGATGTATAGCATTTGCATCCTGTTTGATTGCTGAGCTTGTGTGATAATTTTGCTTTAACAAACTCGAAAGGTATTGTTGTAGTTGAGTTTGAAAACCACGATCTCTTTTGTACGATGAAGATGCAGCCAAGGGTATTGGTGGAGGTACAGGTTCCTGTGGGACAATCTTTTGTAGCTGTTGCTTCTTTTTCTGGTGCTTATCATAAATCATGAGGTTATTGTACAAGTTGGCAATGCCTTGTGAGGACTGAAACTGGGCTACATTTTGAGTAGATTGTGGGGAATCCAAAAGCCCCAACAAATTGGACCTCTCCATGAGCATCTTCTTTGCCGCTAATTCGAACCTTCTTGCTTCAATGACTAGTGACTCTTCCTCTGCTATCTCCGCTGGGGTTCTGAGAAGCAAATTCTCGAGATATTGTTTCCTCTCAATCTCTTTCTCTTTCGAATATGACTTGAGAGAATCAATGAGGCTCTGATTTTTTATGTCCTGTCGAGAAATTATTTTCTCACAAATATTGTAAAAGTGATCTTTGAGATCTTCCGTTGTGAAACCACCTACAGGGAATCTATCCTGGATTATCGGCCATTTAAGTTCATAAGATTTGCAAAGATCGAATAATAATTTCGTCTGGTCATAAGTCCAAACTTTGGGGCTGGGGGTATCTTCCACATCGTTATGTTCCTCATTCGAATCGGATTTGGAAGCACTCTGCAAAGAAGTACCCTCTGTCTCGTTTTTTGTCTTCTCGTCTGAGTTCTCTTCCATTTTATTCCTTTCTGTTTCATTCTCCTTCGTTTGATTTTCCTCCTTTTCTTTCTCTTTCGTTTGATTCTCTTCTATATCCTTCTCTATCGTTTCGTTATCTTTATTTTCTTTCTCCTGGTCCGTTTTGCTTTCCTTTGGCGATTCTTTACTTTTCTCAGTGTTGGCATTTTGCTCTTTGCCCTTAGTATCTCTTTCCTCTGATATCTCCTTCATAATTTCTGTATACGTCGCCTCATCAACTAATTCGGGAATGTCTATATCAACATTAAATTTTTCAAAGAAATACGGCTTCAGGGACTCCTCGGACAGCATATGCAAACTCTCCGATCCTTTCACCCAATGTTTCATATCAATTCCATTATCTTTTGCTTTGAAGCTAAGCTTTGTCCAAGGACTGGGCCTGAACCCTTTCCTGTCTCTGGCGTTTGCATGGGGCGTCAAACCAAGCGATGGCGTATTGGGTCCCATGAGATTATACAACTCACGAGCCATACCTGTAAGTGGCTTCAGTTGACTGCCTTCTGCCACCGTGGGTGACATTTTCTGCTTTTTACGAGCTGGGAGTTCATCTCGTTGGATATTGAGCACATCTAAGACATCTTCTGCGGACATCACTGTTTCTGTTTAGTTTGCTGTTGTTGTGACGTTAAAGATTAATCGTCGGATTTTGGCAAGCGCATCAAAAACTTTTAAACACGCGCGCTACCGAATATAGTTATATAACCTATGCTATATAATGGTATAAATTTCTATCGTTCGCATCCCTTTCCAAGTACTCTTTATCAATAAGATCTTCTATCCTTTGTTTTATTTGTACAACCAGCGGTTGAAATCGGTTACTCAATTGTTTAATCAAACCTTCGATCAATTCATTATGCTTCACCGTTCTTCTAGACTTTAAAATCCTCACTATAGCAGCATTAATCTCTATTTTCCTTCCTTCTGAAATATTTGCATTCACTGCTTCCACCTCTTCTTCCTCCTTGGTTTTCTTTCCTTTACCGCTTGCTGCTGAAGATGATAGTGAGACAGTCGGTACTTTCACTTTGACTGTAGGGGATTTAAATTTATCATTCAAGCGGAAAACGTCATCCTCTCTAACGTCTTTACTCATTGGGACTTTGATCAATAACCTCAGCTTCGGGGCAACGGCTATTGACTGCAAGTGGCGCTTGAGTTCTAAACTCGGAATACCCGTCAATTCGGCAATATCACGGTATGAATATTCCTTTTTCTCTTCGAAAGCCAGTCTCTCCTCATCATCCAAAGACAGACTTGGCGCAAATAGTAGCATTATTATCGCTGCATAGACGGACAAGTTTATTTCATACGTTTTGGAAGGGTAGGTAATTTTCAAATCGATTGAACCAAACTTGGGGGACCAGTATAAGGACTTGTTATCATTCTTCTTTCCCAAAAGCCAAAACTCTTCAAACTCGCGTATTGTTTCCCTTAATTGTCTTGGCCATTTGAATGCAAACTCTTCCCCGTCTGGTTTGCTATTCTTGTAGTCTTTTGTCAACGACTTGGGCCACACTGAAACATTACAAATCTTCAAGTCTAACTCAATCAAACTTGATGACAGTCTGTCCACACTGGACAAATGGTTTTTCCAATCTCGAGTTGTATCGCGCGATAGCTTTATATCTTTGTTCATTTTGATCACTTTATCTAAAGATGAAGACCCCATTTCTTCGCACAATTTTGAGAGCACCATTTCTTCAATGTCAACACTTTTTAAAGCCCCAACAGCTGAAACTTTTGCATTTAAAAATCTTTTAGCAAAGTGATTTGCATAGTATGCCTCAAAAGCGTCCCTGTCTTTTATAAATCGAAGGAATTGCACCGAGTTGTTAATTAGGTTTTCTGTTTGATCGCCGGATTGAGAAGTCAATTCTTTACCAGCCAAACCCTTACTTAGTTGTTTTATATAGTAGTCCATGTAGATAGAAAGTAGCTCCGGAGCATTTATGCTTGCCGTTGAATTTCTACCCTTGGCACTATTTATAAAGTCCCTCATCGCGTATGTCAAAGTTTGTTCAACAACTGGATTCTGGTCAAAAGAATCTTTCCAAATCTGTGAAACTGATAATTTATAATTGAGAACAGCATCAATCCATTTGATTGCAAACGTCGTATGTGCCGATGAACCGCCTTTCTTCTCAAACCCAGTGGCCTCCACTGTGGAACGTATTATGTCCGGTATTGTACTTCCTTGTGCTATGATAGCCTCCCTCAATCGAAGTCTCAAAAGCTGAAACTCATCACCAATCCTTCCTATGAGGCGATATAGTAATTTCAATTCAGTATGATGGTTAGGATCCTGAGAGATCGTCTCTCTTGTGAGATTTGCTATTGCAGGTTGAAGCCAATAATCGAGCCCTTCGTGCAGCAGTTGAATGACCTTGTCAATTTTATCCTTTATAAGGATATTGTCCATTAATGTAGATACTTTTAAGTGTGTACCCTGAGGTAAAAAAAACTTGATCCGCTTTTCCTCGTCGTCAATGAATTGAGAAGCGGCATGTAAATACCTGGATCCCAGATTAAATGCAATAAAATCCTTCGACAAGTCTTGGAAGAATTCCTCCGAGCTTGTCAAGAATATCGGTTCAAACACGGTCTGGTAGTAATTATCACCATACTGCATTTCAGAAGATAAATTGCCTTCCGTCAACAGCTCCATCATGTGTATGATCTTCGTAATATACATATTCGAAGTCACCACTATTCCCCTTCTGCTCTTACTAATCTCATCAAGGACAACTTGAATCATTTGCTGTCCAATCTCGTTGTTGTTGTACGTCACCACGTTCTCCTTAAAGAGCTGAACACCCAAGTCATAAATAAGAAGCTTTTTGTGCTCCTTCACATACACACGGTTGAGGTACATCAAAACGTCACTGATAAACTTCATACTTTGCAAATGCTCATCCCATTCTTGAATCAATAAACGCATGAATTGTTCGGGGCTAGAACCCAAACTCAACAACTTCGATCTCTCGACTAGCAAGTGATTTTTTACTGTCTCTGCAACGTTATCATACAACTGCCCTCCAAATTTCCTCAATACTAAAACATAAGCTTTACGGTATAGTTGCTCGTAAGAAAGGCTTGAGACATTTTTGCTTTGTATTTGAGTGATTGCATTTTGCAAGATGGACCAATTCTTCTCAAAATCAACTGCAGGGTCGGCGATGGGATGCTCAGCCGAAGATGACGAGCTAATCAATGACTTTCTTGGAGGTCTGATTTTGGACCTTCTACCTCCAGCAGGAATCATCTTTTTTTTTTTGCTTTAATTTCTGGGTTGGTGGCGTTATATAGTTGAAGTGCACCTGCACCAGATAGAGAATTGTAAAAAAATGCGGTGTCTTGTCTCATCAATACTGAAATTGATTACACAAAGACGTTGATGAAGACTTCCGCTGACTCTTCTAGGCGCACACTACAAAACATTGGTGCTCAATAGTTTGAACTAATACATAGCATTGGGTACATACATTTCAACTAATCATAGGATAAAGGGTTGAAAAAGGGTAAGATGTCTGGTAGTCTGGGTGAAAACTGACCGCTTACTCATCCTCTTATGTCGCTCTTTCATGACACAACATTTCGTGCAGTGGGAACCTCCCCAGGTTGAGCTCTAAGAGGTTTGTATTTTACCACTATTGAGTGGTCTATAGGGCAAGGGATTGAATGAACCTACAATCCCTCGTGATTCATTGGTTGCAATTTCGCGATAAAATAAGCCACAATTAGAGTTTATATATTACTCTATCCATTCTCGCGTTCCTTGTATCAGCTTAACCTATTTACGAGCTTTCCTTACATTTCTAAAAACTTTGAGTTGCTTGAAAAACCATTGCATGATAAATTCCACCAACCACAAGGGATAGTACCTTCCAATAAAATGTAAGGTATAACCACTGCTTCCACCGTACAAGTTGAATTTTTTCAGTCTCTTCAATACCTTTCGGCCAACGTCCCTGGCATACAGTTCAGCACTAACTCCGTTCTTCTCACTCATTTCCTTCGCTGCAATTCCACTTTCTATAGCGCCATCAACGTTGAATAACGAGTTGCCAAACTGCTTCTCGGCCTCCTTAACTGTTTCTTCCGCACCGATTTGAGTGTTTACTCCGCCTGTAATTACACTATGCACTTTGACTCCAAAAGGCTCCATTTCTCCATGTAATGTTTGTGCGTATGCGTCAATGGCTGCTTTTGTGGCGCTGTAAATGCTAATCCAAGCAAGGGGCACTCTTGCTGCAACTGAACTGGTGAAAACAATAGATCCTTTGGCATTGATGACGTACGGTGCAAGTTGTTTAGTGGCGTTAATATGACCAATCACATTTACTTGGAAAATCTTGTTCACTTTTGCTTCGTCCATCTCAGCTGCAGGACCACCGATAGCGATTCCTGCATTGTTGTACAAGATGTCCACATAGCCTCCTGTTTCTTTAAAGACAACATCTTTCAATCTCTTCAAATCATCAAGGTTTGTGATGTCACACGGAACTGAAATCACTCCATACTCAGCAACAAGAGGATCCTGTAAATGTAAGACAGCTTGTGGGGATGCGCCAACCACCTTGTAACCTCTCTTGCTAAACACTTTGGCAAGTTCGTATCCAATACCAGACGAGGCACCTGTGATAACTGCGTACTTTTGTCTTGGATTTCTCGATTTCAATTGACTCATTATTTTCTCTACTGTATAATTGAATAGCAAAAAAAGGTACCTTTTTGAATAGGATGCTTTAGAAGTTTAAATACTGGAGTATACTACTTATCACAGGACAATATTGATATATTAAAAGTACTTTTGTGCAATCATAAAATAAAATAATGCGGGGCATTGACAAGAATGATTTATAGCTTCTCCTGTATATTAGCCCAAGGGATAAACCACATTTTGTGGAGTATGTTTGATATGTGGCTATCAACGGTTCTTATGCTGTACTCCCTTGTAGCTTATATCCGCAACATATCAAATTTCAAACGTTTGATAAGGTGAAATGTTTACCACGGAAGAAGATAACCACTCCACAAATAATATCAATATTTCAATGAGAATGGTGCTATTTGCCCATTTTGCTGTGGCAAATTTTTAACAGATGATACTTGAGAAGGTGACACATAGCATGCGTAGCTTGCATCTTATGTGATACGCCAATTTGATTTGATCTCGCCATTTCAAGAAAGATGTAATCTACATTAAAACCATAGCTGAGAAAAATAAATTCATTTTGCAGACAATAATTCTAGTCAATTCGATTTCCTACTTTCTGGATTTCCTTATATTCCTAAACACCCTGAGCTGCTTGAAAAACCACTGCATTAGGTACTCCACCAACCATAAGGGAAAATATCTGCTAATAAAATGTAAAGTATATCCCCTACTTCCACCGTACAAGTTAAACTTTTTCAGCTTCTTCAACACTTTACGAGCTATATCCCTGGCATATAGTTCAGCAGTAACTCCATGCCCACTCATTTCCTTTGCTGCTGTGCTACTTTCACGGATACCTTCAACATTGTAATAGGAGTCCCTGAACTGATTTTCAACTTCAGCAACGCTTTCCCTTTCTCCAATTTCTGTGATTACCCCGCCTGTGATAATACTGTGTACCTTTACGCCGAATGGTTCCATTTCTCCATGTAATGTTTGTGCGTATGCGTCAATGGCTGCTTTCGTTGCACTATAGATGCTAATCCAAGCAAGGGGCACTCTTGCTGCAACTGAACTGGTGAAAACAATAGATCCTTTGGCATTGATGACGTACGGTGCAAGTTGTTTGGTGGCGTTAATATGACCAATCACATTTACTTGGAAAATCTTGTTCACTTTTGCTTCGTTCATCTCAGCTGCGGCACCATGAATGGCCAATCCAGCGTTGTTGTACAAGATATCCACATAGCCTCCTGTTTCTTTAAAGACAACATCTTTCAATCTCTTCAAATCATCAAGGTTTGTGATGTCACACGGAACTGAAATCACTCCATACTCAGCAACAAGAGGATCCTGTAAATGTAAGACAGCTTGTGGGGATGCGCCAATCACCTTGTAACCTCTCTTGCTAAAGGCTTTTGCTAGCGCATACCCTATGCCAGACGAGGCACCTGTGATAACCGCGTACTTTTGTTTTGAGTTGTCTAGTTTCGATTGGCTCATTGCTTGTACTACTGGAAGGAATACTTGAAAAAGAAAAAGGGATTTAAAGCAGATGTGTGGGAGCTTAAATACGGTGGGCATTTATCACAAGATTATTTCTAAAATTGTTATTGTGTAATGGGCATCAAAACCTAAATAGCGCATTACGGGAATCGGATCAAATTTAATTTTCCGCAGGGTGTATGGTACCAGGTCAAACCTGAGAGTAAAAGAGATACAGAATAGTCTCTGAATATGTTTCGCCTTCGGCTTGTAGCATTATTATGGGGTATTCCATTCGATAGATAGCAAACTTTTAAGGTTTTTGAGAGGTGCAAAGACTACAGCTAAGGAAGAAAGTTCACAACTTGGGTAAGCTGCTTTCGAAATTATCATCATAAATTTGCTGCAAAGTATATCTAGAAGAGATACGGCATTATCTGGAGAAACAGTGGACAATAAAGGAAAGCAAGGTTGACCATGTCTGTGAACAATAGATTATCTAGTCCCATTCCGAACCGATTTCCTTATATTTTTAAACAACTCAAGCTGCTTGAATGTCTTTTGCATCAAATGTTCAACCAACCACAAGGGGAAATACCTACCCATTAAGTGTAAAGTATAGCCTCTGGATCCTCCAAATAAGTTGAATTTAGTCAGCCCTTTTAGAATCTTTCTAGATACATCGTCAGCGTAGGCATCTGGGCTGATTCCTTTCCTCAAGCTCATACCTTTTGTGGCTCGTGTACTATCCAAAATGCCTTCCACATTGTACAATGAATTTTGAAGTCTCTTTTGTGCGTCAGCAAGAGACTCCAGACCACCAATTTGAGTGTTTACTCCTCCCGTGATAATACTGTGTACCTTTACGCCGAATGGTTCCATTTCTCCATGTAATGTTTGTGCATATGCGTCAATGGCTGCTTTCGTTGCACTATAGATACTGGTCCAGGCAAGAGGCACTCTTGCTGCGACTGAACTGGTGAAAACAATAGATCCTTTGGCATTGATGACGTACGGTGCAAGTTGTTTAGTGGCGTTAATATGACCAATCACATTTACTTGGAAAATCTTGTTCACTTTTGCTTCGTCCATCTCAGCTGCAGGACCACCGATAGCGATTCCTGCATTGTTGTACAAGATGTCCACATAGCCTCCTGTTTCTTTAAAGACAACATCTTTCAATCTCTTCAAATCATCAAGGTTTGTGATGTCACACGGAACTGAAATCACTCCATACTCAGCAACAAGAGGATCCTGTAAATGTAAGACAGCTTGTGGGGATGCGCCAATCACCTTGTAACCTCTCTTGCTAAAGGCTTTTGCTAGCGCATACCCTATGCCAGACGAGGCACCTGTGATAACTGCATACTTTTGTCTCGATCCTGATCTAGAATAGCTCATCGTATTGTGGATACATGTGGGGCAGCTAACTAAGTTTCAAGAGACCAGGGTCTATCACTCCTTTTATCTTATTCAAAAAAAGGGGGAACGGTGTGTGGTGAGGAGAAGGATCCTTTTATTTTTATCTCCGTGATCTTGCACGTGAACTTTTTTGCTGGTGAAATATCGGAGATACGCAACCCCCACATTTTTTTTATCAAAGACCAAACTGTAATCCGTTGATAAGTACAGCTGGAGATAGCAATACTTTTTGGAAGTAACTAAGTCTTTGTTGATTACTTCTTGGGCTGATCAAAGGATGGCGTTAAACGCCTTGGCCAGGATTAAAGAACCCGTTTGTTGCAATGGTGAAAGGAACGGGTGTTTGATAGGAACAGTAAGACATAAATGCTACAAAATGTAAGTGGTAAAGCAGCAAGACTTTTGTAAACTCCATCTAGTGTGAAATTGCAACCTGTTTGACTGAATTTTTCGGGCCTAAGCAGTTTCCTCCGAAAAATATTGCTTTGTGTGATTGGGAAAAACTAAGTCCGTATATCGTAAAGTAATTGAATTTTCCTCATGATTTAAATCTGTTGCAAAACTTTGATAAACTGTCGGACTTTTTTGCAGTGAAATTTTTTTAAAAACCTTTTGCGTAAAGAATATTGATCCTTTAATACAATCTACGAATTAAAGCTCATCAAGAAATCTGATAGAATGAAGAGGCTCTGGATATATGTTTCCGTTAGCTCTACAGAAGGCAGCACACATTCAAACAACTTTTAACACCCTAACACCTCCCAGCCGTTCTCTAATAATATAACTTCTGTGTCTCCTGTAAAGGAGTCCAGACTCGCCGCTTATGATTAATGCGAATGTAATTGGCCCAGCAAAAAAAAGAAATGGATCTCACCGAAACCGCTCCTATACCGGTCCGCAATAGTATTACACTCTTTTTGATGACGCATGTTGAAAAAAAAAAAACTTGACCATATTTATATCACCTAAAAGAACCAAGTTTGAAGATTTATCCCACATTCAAAACAACATCACTACTTGAAAAAGAAAAATGGCCCCTAAAACATTATACGATAAAGTGTTTGAGGACCACATTGTCCACAAAGATGAGTCCAACTCTTGCTTATTATACATTGACAGACACTTAGTTCATGAAGTCACTTCCCCTCAAGCATTTGAAGGATTGAGAAATGCAAATAGATCTGTGAGAAGAAAAGACTGTACTTTGGCCACGGTAGATCATAATATCCCAACAACTCCCAGAACCACTTTCAAGGATGTTGACACTTTTATCAAACAAGGGGACTCAAAATTGCAAGTTAAAACTTTGGAACAGAATGTAAAAGACTTTGATGTCAAGTACTTTGGAATGAGTGATAGCAGACAAGGTATTGTTCACATTGTTGGTCCAGAACAAGGATTCACATTACCTGGTACGACTGTTGTTTGTGGTGATTCACACACATCCACCCACGGTGCTTTCGGCGCTTTGGCGTTTGGTATCGGTACTTCGGAGGTTGAACATGTTCTTGCAACTCAAACCATCATCCAAACAAAATCGAAGAACATGAGGATTTTCGTCGATGGGTCCTTAAGTGAGGGTATTACTTCTAAAGATTTAATCTTGCATGTCATTGGTGTAATTGGTACTGCAGGTGGTACTGGTTGTGTTATTGAGTTTGCAGGTAAGGCTATTGAAGAGTTGTCTATGGAAGCAAGGATGTCCATATGTAACATGTCAATTGAAGCTGGTGCAAGAGCAGGTATGATCAAGCCAGATGAAACAACCTTCAAGTATATCAAAGGAAGACCATTGGCACCAAAAGGAGAACAATGGGATAAAGCTGTAAAATACTGGAAAACATTGCATTCCGATCCAGGAGCAAAATTTGATTACGATATCAAGATTGCTGCCAAGGATATTGTACCCACGATAACTTGGGGTAACTCGCCACAAGACGCATTGCCAATTACAGCTAAGGTCCCTGATCCAGCAGAGGTAAGCGACCCAATAAAGAAAGAAGGTATGCAAAGAGCATTGAAATACCAAGGGTTAACCCCAAACACTCCATTGAAAGACATCAAAATTGACAAGGCATTCATTGGTTCATGTACAAACTCGAGAATTGAAGATTTGCGAGCTGCAGCTAAGGTCGCAAAAGGACACAAAAAAGCTGATAACGTTAAAGAAGTTTTGGTCGTACCTGGTTCTGGTCTTATCAAAAGACAAGCCGAGAAAGAAGGTCTTGACAAGATTTTCGAGGCTGCTGGGTTCACGTGGAGAGAAGCTGGTTGCTCGATGTGCTTGGGAATGAATCCGGATATCTTGAGCCCAGAAGAAAGATGTGCATCAACATCGAACAGAAACTTTGAAGGTCGTCAAGGGGCAAGGTCAAGAACACACTTGATGTCACCAGCAATGGCTGCAGCTGCCGCTATCAAAGGTCATTTTACCGACATTAGAGAATTTGAGCACAGACACACTGATGAACCTGAAGTAGCCATTGAACTGGGCGAAGAGGACCAAGAATTGCAAGATGCGGTGTACGAGCACGAAAAAGTGCCAATGGATGTGTCACAAGCTGTTGAGGATGACAGGCTTAAAGATATTCCACAGCCATCTCCTAAAAAAGCTAAGCCTTCTTCTGACTCTGAAGGAGGTTTAGATAAATTCACAGTCTTGACTGGTATTGCAGCTCCATTGTTTAAGGCCAATGTTGATACCGATGCCATTATCCCAAAACAATTTTTAAAGACAATCAAGAGAACTGGGTTGAAAGATGGGTTGTTTTACGAGGCCAGGTTTGTCAAGGAAAATGGCAAAGATGTCGAAACTGATTTCGTGTTGAATCGAGAACCATATCGGAAAGCAGAAATTTTGGTTGTCACTGGTGACAATTTCGGATGTGGTTCATCTAGAGAACACGCTCCATGGGCATTAAAGGACTTTGGTATTAAGTCAATAATAGCTCCATCTTTTGGTGATATCTTCTACAACAATTCATTCAAGAACTTTTTGCTTCCAATCAGATTACCTCAGGAAGTCATCGAGTCCAAGCTCATACCTGTAATTGAAGGAGGGCACAAGTTAACAATCGATTTACCAACACAGCAGATAAGAGATGGTGAGACTGATGAAGTTTTGGTTCAACATTTTGATGTCGAAGAATTTAGAAAGCACTGTTTACTTAATGGATTGGATGATATTGGATTGACATTGCAAAAGGAGGAGTACATTCAAGCATACGAGGAGAGGAGAAGAGACAGGTTTTCATTCTTGGAGGGTGGATCAAAATTGATTACCCCTGTTAGGGGAGCTAAGAAGAGCAAGTATGGTTTGAAGACCCAAGAATGGTGATGTGAATTTAACGTTTATAATTTATTATATTGAGCTCTATTTATTACACTAAAAAAAAGAAAAAAAGAATGCAACACTTTATCAATCTGCACGTTCTGACATTACTTGTTTAACTGGCTCTGAATCGCCATAAAGATTGTGTTGTTGAATGTATCTTATCACGGAATTTGGTAGCAAATATTGCACAGACATGCCTCTCCTTATGAACAATCGTATTTTCGTTGATGAGATATCATTGTAAATCAATTGCTTAATCACCAAAATGTTTTTCCGATGTTCATACATAATGTCGTGACTTAGAAGAAAGCTTCTCACGTCGGAGCCTGTCCGTTCTACGATCAAGCATCCGTATTTCCCAAGTATGTGATGTAAATCCTGGTCAGCCCAAACATCCGGCTCTCCCATTGACTCGATCAAATCTCCACCCGCCAAGAGCATGATTTTGACTCCTCTTCTCTTGCCTGACTTTGTCATAATTCCTCCTCGTTTAATGTTTATTTCTTCATTGAAGTGGTCCAAGACTAGTGCAGTTCTAGTATACTTTGGTTGTAATGATTCCCATGCGTCGACCATAAGCCACGACGAGGTTCGCTCACAGGCCAATTCACACATTCTCACCCTGTGATGTGCAGGAGCTAGCCCCTGTTTCTTGTAATTCGACGATACCGGACTGTAATACCCACCAATGACTTCAAATCTGGTCTGTTCAATTACAGCATCCAATGCCATTTCAAACATTCTTAAATGCAAGTAAGTTATGGGCGAGTAACTTCCGCAAGCCACAATTACTAATGGTGCTTTTGATTCATCGGTCAAAGTTGTGCCCAATCTATGGGTGGGGAATTCATAATCATTCAATTCCGTAGCTTGTCTTTGTATACCATGTGGTACTTCTTCCAAGTCGGCAATCTGGGAAGAACGTACTTGAATAGAAGGTGGTAGAATTTCCTTTCGACTTTTTTCTTGGGGTTCAGCAACATCAATAATGATCTCCTCTTCATCAGACGAGGAATTCGTCAACTCAGTATGTTTGCGAGGAATCTTGGAATGGTATCTTGATTCAGATTCACCGCCGCTTTCGTACGATTTGAGTCGAATTACTGATGGTTTTGCTGAGGAGGCTGGGTGTGGCGCTGGATCATCTAACGCTTCACCTAGATCTTCCATTACGAAAGGTTGGATTGGGACATTGTGCGGTATTGCATGCAGTGGTGCTGTTGGCTCAATGTTCTTGTTCTTTGACGGAGGCATGAAATTTGGGTCATTTGTGGGGTCCATTGTGGATATCTCTTAGTCCTAAAGAATGCAAGGCGATTGTATTAACTGTAGGTGTTCTCTTGGCCTATAACTGATGACCAGCTTGTATATCCTTCTATGAATGGTAATTTAACTTCACTGCTTGAAGGTGGTTGTTGTATATCGGTGTACGTTGCGTACAGGTATTAGGACACAGACGTTTCTTGTATTTCCGGGTTTATAAAAGAAAATTTTTTTTGCTCACGAGATAACAATTGTTTGCGTGGTGTGTGTTCACAAAAATTAGTCATGCTGTGTTGAGAGGGAACAGACCGGCGGAATAGTGACGTGCGGTTGAAATGGCAGCAAAACGGCCTTAACAGGAAACGGCACTGGCTATTTTTAGTGAAAAATTGTGGATCATTGTTTCTGGCAGGAGCTACTAATTGCACAAGCTTCAGGATGGCGGTATCTCCCCATACATTTGTAGAGGGATCTCTTACCAGGTAATGACGCTTGGTCAATCTCTACATTTACATTATTGTGGCTTGGCTTCGTCAAGCACAGTGGCTGTTTGCACCAAAAAAAAAAAAAAAATTGCTTCAGCAAAAACTCTGGGATGTAATGACCAATTGCTTACAGAACAAAACAACACAGTCATGACAAATAGGGCCAAAATTAGACCTGCCAAAAGGTTGATGAATGCTGCCGGTGGGTGTGCAAAGTACGGTACGGAATATGGCAATTGTGTTCTTCTAAAATATCAAACAATTAAGAAGGGCGATTGTGAACAAGAGTTTCAAAAGTTTAAAAGCTGTGTTACCGAGAAACTAGCAAAGAAGTAAGCCTGATTTGTGCATGATCGAATTAGTGCATTAGGTAAAGGTGATTGAAATTCGGATATGGATTGGCTGAAACCACAAGTAACAGCTTACAGTGAATTGCTATGTCTGTTTATGATGACAATATCAAATAGCAACACAGAGTATCATGTTGAGAGTATATCAAAGAAGTACCCCCATTATACCAGCTAGCTTATCCCACCCGCTGTCCTCAAAAGAACGACTCTGTAAATGTGTAGCTTCGTTTGTATAGCCTAATAACGCAATATCTTCGAGTGATCACGTGCACTTCATACTCCACATAAATAGAAGCAAACAAAGAGGAGAAAAAAATAATCACTTTTGGGTGTATGTTGATAAACGATTTCCTTTATCCTCGGAACAACTGGCTTTCTGATATCCACATAACAGAGACACTTGACTGCGCTAGCAATCATGGTAAGTATATCACGATTAGCCGGCTACAACAAGCAGGATGTCAAAAATATCATCTTGTTGTTGCAAGAGTTTATGGTTACATACAAGCAAAACAAGGTCACATTGAATTACCAGTCCCGTCCCGTGGTTTTATTCTTTAGTACATTAATTGCCACTGCTGGGTTTGGGCTATACTTTTCCATCAGAAGTGTTGTCAACAAGTACAATGAGTACGTATTGGCCAAGAAGTTACGTCGTCCCAGTCTCATTCGTCAGTCGTCCAACATGCTAAAGAATGGGACAAGGGAGGTTTTCATTCCTAGTGGCAAGGATTCCATTAAAAGAATCATTATACCCAAGCCAAACAACGATTTATATGCTGCTGATAAGTATCTATATAAAGACTTTGCTATCAACCAGCGTCTTTTGCTGCAAAAGAAGGGAGTCCTTTTCAGCTCAAAATTTCTCAACCAATTAGCCATCATATGGAGGATCTTGATTCCTAAATTCTACAGCAAAAACACCTCGTTGTTGTTATCACAGTGTTTTTTTCTAATATTCCGAACATGGTTGTCCTTGCTAGTGGCCAAATTGGATGGTCAAATTGTCAAGAATTTGATTGCCGCCAATGGTAAAAAGTTTTCGCGTGACTTGATTTACTGGTTGTTGATTGCTTTTCCTGCTTCCTATACGAATGCAGCTATTAAATACTTGGATCAAAGGTTGGCCCTTGGATTTAGAACTAATTTGACTAGATATATCCATGACATGTACCTTGACAAGACAATGGCTTACTACAAGATAGATTTGGGCAATTCAGCTCTTCAAAATATCGATCAATACATCACCGATGATGTGACAAAGTTTTGTTCGTCATTATCGTCATTGTTTTCACTGATGGGTAAGCCATTTATCGACATGATTTTCTTTGCCGTTTATTTGAGGGACAATTTAGGTAGTGGTGCCATTATTGGTATATTTGCAAACTACTTCCTTACTGCAGTGATGTTGAAAAGAGCTACACCGTCATTTGGTAAGTTGTCGGCACAAGGAGCTCACCTTGAAGGAATCTATTTCAACCAGCATTTGAACTTTATGACCAATTGTGAAGAAATTGGGTTCTACAAGGGATCTCTTGTTGAAAAGGCAAAGCTAACTGAAAACTTTAAAAAGTTGATGAACCATGTAAAGAAGGAGATTAATACCAGTTTCTGGTATGCCACATTGGAAGACTATGTTTTAAAATATACTTGGTCGGCATGGGGCTATATTTTTGCCGGATTGCCAGTATTTTTAGATGAATTGTGGCCCGCTGAAGGCAAAAAGAAGGATGTATCCCCCGATGCACAGGCAAATGCTGCGAGTGAGCGTAAAAACATGAGACAATTTATCACCAACAAGAGATTGTTGTTGTCTCTTGCCGATGCGGGATCGAGATTGATGTACTCGATCAAGGACGTCAATACATTGACTGGGTATACCGATAGAGTCTTTGAGTTGTTGACACAGTTGCATCGTGTGCATTCGCCTCGATTCGACTATGGTGATAAACATGGAATTGCCGATATTCACGGTACAATTCAAAACAATTACCCTAATGGATTAAGGTTTGAACACATTCCCGTGATTATACCAACACCACAAGGATCGGAATATACCCCCTTGGTTAAGGATTTAAATTTCCACATCAAGCTGAGAAACATGTTGATTTTGGGTTCGAATGGGTCAGGAAAGACTTCAATTGCTAGAATCATTGCTGGTTTGTGGCCATTGTACAGTGGCCTTTTATCTAAGCCAAACGACGACGATATATTCTACTTGCCACAAAAGACTTATTTCACCACAGGAAATTTGAGAGATCAGATTATATACCCTCATTCGTATGTTGAGATGTTGGAGATGGGTTACAATGATGATTATTTGTACCATATTCTTCATGAAGTCAAATTGGAGTATCTTTTGAAAAGAGAAGGAAGTTTCAATGTGGTTAAAGATTGGAAGGATGTGTTTAGTGGAGGTGAAAAGCAAAGAATTAGTATTGCTCGTGTTTTATTCAAGAATCCTAAATGTGTTGTTCTTGATGAAAGTACCAATGCCGTTAGTACTGATGTTGAAGATTATCTTTTTGAACTTTTAAAACTGAAGAAAATCCCATTCATTACTTTATCTCATAGACCTTTGTTGATGAAGTACCACGATTACATTTTAGAAATTGAAGAAGAAGGTACTTGGAAATTACATGATTTGACTAGTGAAGAAAATTTGCAGACCATTGATAATGAAATTGCTGAAATTGAAGAAAAGATTAGTCAAGTATCTAAATGGGAAAAGAGAAAAGATGAGATTAATGATTACTTGGATGGGAAATTTGATAACATTGGAATGGAAAGTTCAATTGATTTTTCGGAGAAATCCATCAAGGTGGGATCTGCTTAAGTAGGTAGGGGAACTCTAGTAATGAAAAGGAAAATGTTTTTAAAACGTGGTGTAGAATATTGTCGCAGTTTAACTCTATTCGTCATTTGAAGAAGAAAAAAAAAGAAAAAAATAAATTCAAAATGGAAAAAAAGTTTCAACGAAAAAAGGATTTTTTTCCTTCATCTCTACTAGAGACTAATTTTTCTAAACCGAAACGCCCTCCCTTTCAAACTGGAAACAATAAAACCAAAGGAAATAACAACACATTGATATCATCATGTCGGAACCGATTAAGAAAAAGAACGGTGACATTTCCAAAGCACCTACTCCTCAAAACACGCCAGCCAGTGTCACCAACTCATATTTGAAGCTGCAACCGCCAACAGTGCCAACGATTGAAGAAGGCAATGAGAACAAGATCAATCAAACATTGGCCAATAACCCAGTATTGTTGTCGATGATTCAGGGTAAATTGGGTGATTTGGTGGGGAAAAGCAGTGGCTATGTTGCTAACTTGCCTTCAGCGGTGAAGAATAGAATTTATGGATTGAAGTCAATACAACAACAACAAATGAAACTAGAGGCTGAGTTTCAGAAGGAGTTGTTGGAGTTAGAAAAGAGGTATTTCAAGAAATATGAGCCACTTTATGCCAAGAGAAAGGAGGTTATTGTTGGGGATGTTGAACCTAGTGAGAAAGAGATTGAAGAAGGAAAAGCACTTGAAGAGAAAGATGATGATGATGATGAAGAGGAGGAAGATGAAGAAGAGGAGGAGGAGGGTAAAGAACAAGATCAGGAAGATGGTAAAGACGCCAAGGGTATTCCTGGATTCTGGTTAACTGCTTTGGAAAACTTATCCACAGTATCCGAAACCATCACCGATAGAGATTCGGAAATCTTGGAACATTTAATCGACATTCGTATGCAATACTTATCAACCCCAGGATTTGAGTTAATTTTTGAGTTTGGCGAAGGTGGTAATGACTATTTCTCGAATTCAATCTTGACTAAAACATACCATTATCAGGCTGAGTTGGGATACAGTGGAGATTTCGTTTATGACCATGCCACTGGATGTGAAATCAGTTGGAAATCAAAGGAGAAGAATCCAACAATAAACATCGAAAGAAGAAAACAAAGAAATAAGACAACTAAACAAACTAGAACCATTGAAAAGATAACCCCAACTGAGTCGTTTTTCAATTTCTTTGATCCACCAAAGCCACCTAAAGTTGACCATGAGGATGATGATGATGAAGAGCACAATCATAAGGAAGGTGACAACGAAAATGTCGATGATGAAGAAGAAGACGAAGAAGACGAAGATTTAGAAGCTAGATTGGAGTTGGATTACCAATTGGGAGAAGAAATCAAAGATCGTTTGATTCCAAGAGCAGTTGACTGGTTTACTGGTGATGCCGTTGATTTTGCTTATCCTGATGAATTTGATGGCGATGAAGACGAAGAGTTTTCCGATGAGGATGGTGAAGACGACGACGATGATGAAGATGACGATGATGAGGATGGTGATAATAGTGGACAAGGTGAAAAGCAGCCACCAGCTGAATGTAAACAACAATAACTGGAGTGATAGTGTGTGTATAGTGACAAATTAGCTGTAATAAAGTATCTAAGATGTTGATGATTAAAGCAAAAGAACGCAATGTGTAGTGTGTAGTGTGTAGTGTGTAGTATGGGAAGAGGAATATTATCAAGATGAGCAGGAACGTTGTTTATTTATACTGAGAATGAGACAATTCAAATGAGACAATTCAAAAAAGTAAGGCTAAGAAGAAGGCAGGTTTGACAAACTTTTTGAGTGCATAGAAAAGACTTTGGATCAGTCAATTTTAAACATAGATGCCAGGCCTGGACTATAAAACCTTCCCAGCACGTTCGGTTTTTTTCTTATAAACAAAATAACCACATCTGCTTCTTTTGTTTTGTCTTTTCCATCGAGCCGAAAATTGCAAAAAAATGCAGAAATGCAAAATTGCAGAATTGGAGAATTGGAGAATTGGAGAATTGGAGAATTGGGGTGTAGTGGTGGTGTGCCAAGTCAAAAGAAACAAAGAAGCAATAGAAAAGAATATAATAGAACAACCCTTCATTTTGACTAAAAAGTTACGACAGACAATGAGGTGTGGTGTGGTTTTTATGTAACTCTTGTTAAATCCAAATAAATCCAAATTCTCTTTCGGTGTGTAAAAAGATTCACAACTTTAAAATCTTCTATCTGATGCCGAGGAACCCACATTATACATTACACAATTTACACAGTTTACAAAGTTTACACATATATAGCCGAACAAAGAAAAGCGCGATATTTTAAGTTTTTAACCATTATTTTTCTTTTTAGAATGAAAATAAAAAAAGTCCACGTTTTTAAACGGGCATGCAAATGCTACAAAGCTTTATCTCAGTCTAATAAGTTAAGTTAGTCGAATAGAAGTTGGGTTAAGGGTTTATTACATGTGAAATGCAAGAAAGAGGTTGATGTATTATGTTAAATAAAAGTGAGGAAAAGAGGCGGGGAGTGGGGGTGTCGTATAATTAACAAAAAATACAAACAATTGAAAACTTCAACAAGACAAGAAACAAAACTTCACAAAAATAGAAACAAAGTTGCAGTCCACAAACATAGAAGATATAGTTAACACAAAACTTTGCATAAGGGATAAAGATGGAACTGTAATAGTAAAGTGGTGGGGGTACAACAACACGAGGGGCAGAGATTGTTTTGTTTTTTTTTTTTTCATAATTTAACCGAATAAAGATGCAACAACAAAAGAAAAGAAAAGAAAAGAAAATAACACTAGTAACAGGTTAGAGTCTTTTAAAGATGAGAACAGGAATATTTTGATATACAATCACTCACTCGATTGAAGAAAACACATATTCTTTTAGTTTTTCACTTTTCTTTTTGTATCATTTTCATGTCTCCCTCGGCATAGAGGAAAAAACATGAGGTCTATATATGATGTACATATGATACTACTACCAGGCATAAGGTAAGACATGGAAGAATAATTCCAGAGTGGTTTCTCCTTCCACTTTTTTGATTCTCATACTCGTCTTTTGTCTTCTTCTTCCAACTTCTTTGCTTGCTTTGTATAAGCTATAATCTTGTAGAGAATCTTATGCTCAAACACTTTTAAAATATTACGAAAACAACACAAAGAACGTTCCTCCAAACTCCCTTTTTTATTTTTTTATTTTTTTATTTTTTTATGTTTTTATGTTTTTAAATTTTAGGGCCCAGAACAAAGACTATAGACACTGTACAAAGAAAAAGTGAAACACGATAACTCAAAGATAGAGATTTTTTTCAATTACGAAACAAACATTGGCAAATGTTTAGTGAGTTCAATGAGTTGAATACTCTTAAGTCTTTCCATATCAAATGTGTGTGTGTGTGTGTGTGTGTGTGTGTAAACCATTTGCATGTGAATCTAGACTCTTATTTGCAGTATTAGTCTTATAGAACATACGTTTTTTGTCTAATTCTTAAAAGGGTTTCTTAGTCTTACAAATTGCCAGGTTTAACAACATTTGATTGGTTAATAAATAAATACACTTTGTTTAATCAAACGTTTGAGTTTTTTTATTTTTTTTATCTTTTTTATTTGCACTTTTGTCCAGTATACTTTTTCACTTTTACACTGTATTAACCACTAGGATTGTTTCATTCTCTGTATGTCTGTAATGTTGTAGGTCATTTCGTTCTGTAACATCAGGCTATGCTGCTGCCTTTTTAAACTGAGACACATTTGTTAAAACAAAGCAAAGCAAAACAAAACAGGGGGTGTTAAAAAAATAAAAAAAAAGAAACAGAAAAGCAAGAATTAAGGAGAGGAAAAGAAGGTGTTTTGTTTGCTATGTAAAATCAACGACTACTTTACTATACAATACAAAACAACAAAACCGTAGACGAATATACAAACAGCTAGGTTTAGTGTTAGCATTAACACTACTAACCACGGTTGAAAGTAATGGTTACACATGTGTGTGAAGGCTACGTTGATTGATAACTGGAAAGGTTTTATACACACAGTTTGTTGTTAAAATGATTGTTAATAGCAATGTTCCACAAAACATATATTTATTCCCAAATTCAGCCACAACTAAGGAGAAAAAAAAAGATTATTACATCATACACAAAAACAAACATCTCTCTTTTTAATTTTATAAAATTATCACATGCAAATTGTTAAAAAAAAGGCTATAGATAGCAATTTAAACCATAATACATATACTTTAAACTTACACACTGTACATTACAAGATAATACTAAAATAATAAAGTAATAGTAGTAACAGTAGTAGTTAAGATTTCCCGAGAACAAAACTAAATAATAACAAAAGCTTTATTTTCCAATTGGAATACGTAATTACCCGAAGACAAAACAAACAAACAAACAAACAAACAGACAGACAGACAGACAGACATACAACTGTAAAAGATAACAACACGATTGCAGAGAGTATAACTACTTTCCAGTGCCCAGATAGATAACATAGCATATACCAATAGACTGACCGACTGACCGGCTGATATAAAAATATAAAACAAAACTATTAATTACACCATAGACAAAATCATCAACTGACTTACTTGACATATGACAACATATATAGACAGTGAAAATAAATATTAAATAATACAAACAAACAGTGGCAATAATTTAACATGTGATAATTTTCAAACACATCTTACCACTACTACTACTACTACTACTACTACTAACGATTACTTCTGTCTCTCTGTTTCTCGATGACCTCTCTGTGTTTGACTGATGAGATGTGAAACTAATTTTAGTCTGAGGTTCAGTAACACTTTGTGTATGTATGTAATGCACATTGAGCTAAACAATTGCTCTTAATTATTTGTCTTGTGTAAAATCTTACATATGTGTGTATTGTTGTTGTTGTTGTTACCTATAACAACAAACCATATGATAAAATACCAAGTAGTAAACACTAAATACTAAATACTAAATACTAAATAATCTCAATGTCTATATTTACAACTAACTAACTAACAATCTATCTATCTAACTATCTAACTCTCTATCTATTATAAATATCAACCACAATTTCTTTCAATTCAATTTTCCCATATCCAACTTTTTCTTTCTTTCTTTCTTTCTTTCTTTCTTTCTTTCTTCTATTTGTTTTCACATATTGCATTTTTCCAGCTACTACAATTACTACAGATAGTACTATTATTACTACTTGTTCAAGAAAGTCAAAGTTATCTAATCAAACACAGCAACAACACAGTTAGTTATTACTATTGTGTTCTAAGTTTTACATTTTACAATTCTTTTTTTAGCACGTGCAAATCTTTTTATTTTCACCTGCCACACTTCATTTTATTTTTAAGGAGAGGTGACACATACTTAAATTGCAACCACAACAGCAACTACAGCAACAACAATTAAAGCCACGCAATGTCTGATATCCAACAAGTTAAGCAAAAAGCTAAGCAAGCCTTGCCCAAACAAACCAAAAAGTTCAATTCCAAGTCACTTGAACATGTAAACAACTATTCCCTTGTTCAATATGTTGAAAATTTAGTCTTGTCCTTTTCAGTTTTCAACTCCATTTACCAACAATTTATTGTCCCATTGTACCAATTTATCACTACACAAGTGTTGTCAGTATCCCCCATTTACGACATTGCTGATTTAGTTGATGGATTGACGCTTTATTTCCTTGGTTTATTTGACCATGCCTTTATCGACTTGCCTAACCAATTTATCCACTTCGTTGTTGTTAATTTCATCAAACCCATCAATCAACAAATTATCACCATTAACAATTCATTTTTAAAACCAGTCGAAAATGACGCTGAAGATTCTCTTTTCCAAATTTACTACACTTTGAAGTCGATTGTCCTCAATATCACCAATGTCGCATTTTCAAAATCAAATGAATTGCAACACCAAATTGTCAACACCTACAATCAAGAATTGTCATCAACACCCGCCAATAAGTCATATTTGGAAAAGAATTTGACTGCTAGTTACAATACTGGTGTCAAGACGGTTAAAGTGTTGAATGATGATATTTTGGTTCCATTAAAAAATCAAACCCAAGAGTTTTATACTAATGGTAAAAAGAATGCCGAATCGTTTTTGAAAGAGACAAGAGATCGTATTGAGCCTAAATTGAATAATGCAGCTGAAGAATTGAATAATAAAAAGGATGATTTGTTGAAGAGTGCTAGTAATGCCGTTCCTGTACCTGCTAATTAAGTTTATCCCTGGGGGAAGCTTAACAGATATTTTTTGCTTAAAGGTTTGAAGTTGGAGAGTTTTATACCAATTGGTTATTTCACAACTGGGATTGAGAATGTTCATCATCTCAATTCTTTTATACACATACATGCATACATACACACATGTTTTTTTTTTTTATATAGCTTTTATTTTGTTTTTTGAAAGTGTTTACTAATATACCTTATACCCTATATCTTATTCACCTGTATCGTAAACCGAGTCATAAGTTAAACCAAATATACTTTTCTACTTACTTACTCACTCACTCACTCACTTCACTGTTCTCGGAAACGACTTGATATAATCTATTCCCCCGACACACTGCGGCACCGTCAACTGTTTATCACCACCACCAACAATCAGTTGCAAAATCTCAATCCCCACATCCACCGTACGTTGTATAGCATCATGTTCCAAAATGAGCCCCGTGCCACCACGTTCCTGTTTGAAACGCTTCACATCATGATACACATCCTGTTCCGTTCTCCTATTTGAATGATCAAGCATCTTCCAATCAAATGTGTCGAAATCCCAAAGAACCGCCTGCATGCCAAACTGCCTTAAGATAGACCGCACCCGATTATCAATGCCACCATAAGGTGGTCGAAACCATTTGGGCAAATGGAACCCTGTTGCATTCATGCTCCAAATCAGCCATTCAATCTGGGCAATAATATCCTGATTTGACAATGCCGGGAGAAACTTGTGCGACCACGTATGCGACCCCATTATATGTCCTGCAGCTATTGAATCATGGTAAATATCGGGGAACCGCACAATATTGACGCCCAATGTAAACAATGTTGTCTTGGTGTGCGTCTTGTTCATTGCCGCAAGTAAACTGCGAGTATAGGGACTAGGTCCATCATCAAATGTTTGTGAGAGTTTGGGACACGTATAAACATCATCAAATTCAACACAATTGAAGCAATCAAATGAACAACTGGCGGGTGACCGTAATTGGAGTTGTGAACACGATGCTTGATTGTGAAGGGGCACAGGCACAATTTTATTGAAATCAATGAAATCTAATGGGATGTAAGGTGGATCCAACCCGGGCCATTCATGTAATCCCGTGAAATCAGTTAACCACTGTGGAAAAGGCAATTTTGGTGGGTAGATCATAGGTGACGGTGGAAGCTCGTATTGTTTGGGAGATGGTGGTGGTTGATTAGCCTCGTTGGTTTGTTGTTGTTGTTGTTGATGTTGGTGTTGTTTCATTTGCTGTTGCACATGAAAATCGGGCGTTACTGCATAAACATAATTGTCAAACACTTTACTACTAGATGGTCCATGGGCTCCATTGCTTACATCATCTCCTTTATTATTACTGTGATTATTGTAGAATTTGGGGGAAATGACCGATGATATCTTAGCACTCAACCGTTTTGAATATTCGGACGCATAAACAAATGATAACGATATGGTGAATAGGTAAATAAAAAGAGCCCACCACTTCATTTCTATTATTATTAATACTAATGATGATGATGCTATTTCAAGACAAATGAGTGCCTTTGTTTTGTTAGAATTCAAATGATGGAAATTAGACTTTGGTGGAACCTATTTATCAACAAAGGAGAAATGATGGATTAAGATTTGTAAAATTTCAAAAAAGGTAAAAAAAATAGAACAAATATGAAGCTGGAAGGGTTCACCGTTTTGTTTTGTTTTGTTTTCTTTAATTTTTTTTTTTTGCAACTATTTCTTTGATATGGTGAAATATTGCACAACAAAATGACCAACAGTGTAACTAAACGTAAGCATCCGTGACACACAATAACAGAACTCTCTCCAAATTCAGTCCCTCCCCTCTCACTTCCGCTTCTTTCTCTTGATCAATCCAGTAAGATCGTTAGCTTTCCCATTTCCACTGCCAGTAACTCCCAGCACCAGCAGTAAACTTTTCTTTTCGCCACCACCACCACCAGTGTGACCAGAAGTATGCTCACTCACTTTTGCCTTTTTTCCAATTACTTGTCCATACTTGAAGCCATCGTCAAGACCCAAAGTCTTGTTAAAGAATGCAGGTATCTGAACTTGAGTCAAGTACTCTACATCGACCAATTTATCAAAATTGATCAGTTTCAAAACATGATTAACAAATTGTTTATATTGGTGAACTGTAACCACCAAATCATCCTCTTCACCTTCATTCTGATTCACTTCATCTACTGTAGTCTTGTTGTTTTTTGGCTTATGATTGTCAATTTTGCATCCAATTAAACCAACACAGTCACCTATGCGAAACTCCTGTCGATATCCCAACTCTTGGTAAAAGCGATCAATAGAAACGTTGGCGTATCGATTTTCAACAATCAAATGCTCTAAAAAACGACCTTTTGGATCATCGGGGAAGAGGGGGATGTTATAAACCGCCAAACCCGACTTTGAATTTGCAGCTGTATCTGCATTGGAACTTGCATCATGATTCGAGGCTGAATTATTGTTGTCACCAAATATATGCCCAATTGACCAATTAGGCAAACGATTAATAAATTTACTCATGGCAAATTCATCCGATCCAGGGATGATTAGTCTTTTAATAGGCCAACAATCACCATTGCTGCTGCTACCACCACCACAAATAGATTCAATTATCCTCAACCACCAAGTCAATAACACTTGTCCATTACTCAAATGTTTATACTCGTTTCTAGATGAGTTGGGAAACATGTATTGTGGTGCGGTTTTGGTGAATAAACAAATACGTGAGTTGATTGTGGTAGGTAGGTTACGAAATTGTTGACTAGATTTGATATTACTATCGGTGGTGGTATGCTTGGCATGGGTGCCATAGTATGGTAGAGTAGTGATATAATTTGAATCAGTGGATAGTTTCCTCTGTAATTTATCAATTAGTGCCAAAGTTTCATTCATGTATGTACCAGCCTCCTCGTCTTCCTTTTGTTCCTCGTTCTCCTTTTGCTCATGCAGAATGATCCCCCGCTTCATCTTGATTCTATACTCATTCACATCATAGTCAACAATATATCGCAACACCAGTTCAACAACATCACCAACTCGATAAGCCAACTTTTTCAAACCAGTAGTATCACACTTGGCAATGAATATAAATTGATCTACGTAATTAGGATATATTTGCAAATACACATACACTTCAATTCCTAAAACAATCACATCATCATGATCAATTAATGTGAAGAGATGACGTATTTTGACAGTATCGGGTCGTGGCGAGGTGGTGGTGGTGGTGGTGGTGGTGGTGGTGGTGGATGATTTAGCAATGTTTATTGGTGATTTGATGTATATTGGTCGTGATTGGATATAGAAGTATTTGAAAGATTCATTTTGCGGTAGATGTTGAGCCAACAATGAGTCTAGAGACATTTGTATATATCCCCTTTAGTTTGCTTCAGATATATAGTTTGGTTTTGATATATATTTTTTTTTTCATTTCCATACGCGTTAAACTTTTTACTTAGTGTCGTGTTGCCTAAGTTTTCACATTTATGTTTCGCGTCAATTCCCGCACGACACAACAAAACGTTACCGGAGTTTACACAATAGAGCATGGACAATAGAATGCTGATACAGACGGAGATATGTCCTTTGATCTTCTTTGTAGAACTCACAAAATTAGGGTGTTTTGATATTTGGCAAACAAAGTTGGTCTGTCCCAATTGCTTCATCTTTGCAAAAGTTTAGTTGTAAGTGGTAAGTTGTAAGTTGATCTATTTCGTGAACCCTTTTGATGACTCTCTTTTTTGTTACTGTCTTTGTTTTTAGCCATTGAGAGAAGTATTTTGTATTTGGGTTTTGGTGTTTTTTTGGTCGAAAATTGCTGCCCCACTATATTGTACAAAGTTTGGAGGGGTAAAGAAACGGCTGATACAGTTAAAAAGTATATTATCATATATATACATATATTAAAGGCTTTGAATAGGATAGTGCGTAATGTAAACTTTAAAAATTAAAATAAGATATTCTTCCTATTGGAGTATTTTGTTGTTCTAAGTCGATTAAAAGTCCACCTCTACACCCATCTCTTGCATTTTTAGGATTTTCCCTTTTGGTTATGAGTATAGGTGTATGGTTATGAGATTATTATTGGCCAACAAAATTTAAGAAAACAAAGAGATAGAGACAGGGGCTAAAAGAAGGGTGTAAAAGGACACGTATATCCAACAAAACAACTTAAATATATTACTTGATATGGGGTTCTAGAACTAAAGCAGTTAAAAGTATACTTTTAAACTTTCTTTTGCAAAGGGAGAGAATTTGAAGGCTAAAAACGATGAAATTAAACGATTAAACAGAAATTGTTTTAAAGAGAGCAAGAGAATGGAGCTAATTGGTATGTATATATATATATGTGTGTGTGTGTGTATGTGTGTGTGACTTTAGTCGTCTACATACATGCATGCATATGTATATCAACAGTCATCGTCATCAGTCAAAAAATTTTGGCCCCTCTTTTAGTATGGTCGCTAAAGGAGATAAACTTACGCAAACATTCGCCTCCGCCTTCACAAAAGAGGAAAAACACACACAAACAAAGAAAAGAAAAGAAAAGAAAAGAAAAGAAAGGGAAGAAAATTGCGACAGCAAAAGCAGTTGAAATGTTTCTCTTAAATTGTGTTATTATATTACTGAAACTGTATTCTTCACCTTCTCTTGATGACTCACTATGTCATTTATAGCTTTGTATATATCATTTGTCAACAAGATCTATAACTCCGTGTATCGTAGTCATCGAAATAAATATATATATATATATATATATATATATGTTAGGGTTATGAGATTTAAATACCTCACGACCCCTCTCTTTCTTTTGTTTCAGTTTCAGTTTCGTTGTATTCTTTCTTTGTCTCCGCAAAATTTAAAAAATAGAAAATGAAAACTCCGTAAGTATTAACAAAAAAGTTAATACATAATTATAGTATAATATGTCTGTCTCTATCTCCCTACTATTAAATAGTATGTCTCATTCGCTTGTATTGTTTTTAAATAGGAGTTACTTAGCTATTGCTATTGTAATTGAGAGGGGCAATGTTCAAGGTATATATTATTGTATGACGACGAGAAAAGACAAAATATTTAAGGATAATAGTAGTAGTAGTAGTCGTAGTATAAGGAGTTAATGCAAAATAACTTAAATTGTAATAATAATATTAATAATAACAATAGGAGAAGATAATTAAAATGTTAAGAGTCTCCAATTAAGAATAATACTCCGTTGTGCAAAAGTACACTACTTTTTCCTTCATCAGGGAATAAGAAACTTACACAAACACCAATGATGTAATAATTAATATCGGATTTAACCTGTATATAAATCTCCTCTTCTTTAAACCCAACTTTATATGTATGACACACCATATACATACTCTCTATATATATACACTATAATAGTAATTAAGTAAAGTAAGTATAATATATAACAGAATTTTCCCCCAGATATTTCTTCAAACAATTTTATTTCGTATATATCAAATAAGCCAACTAACTAACTAACTAACTAACTATTCAACCAACATTTTTCATCCACAACTTACTTACACATCACACAACACTCACTACAATCACTCTTATTTCACACGATATAATAAATAAGCAGTGGTAAAAGCTATAACTTGACTAACCAAAAAATTTAACTGTGTGTCTTGCTATTCTTTTTTTTTTTGTATTGTATGGTATTGTATTGAGAAGTGTTGTTACGTTTAAAATTTCACAAGCAACAAAAAAAAAAATAATAGAAAGCTATTTGATAGAGATATCACGGTTTTAGTAGCTGAATTTCAAAGTACATACAGGCAAAACGCAGTTGTATCAACAATATTAAACTGGCCATTCAACAAAAAAAGAGCTCGTTACCACAAATATACCACCACAATATACTTGCTTAAAAGAAAGGACTGACAAAAAGAGACAAATTTTGTTACGCTCACGCACAGACTCCCACACATATAACTTTTTTTTACATTATGAATCACCAACCTTCACTACAAGCCAACAATAACTCACCTCTGACAATGATGATGATGATGAACTCAGGTGGTGCTACTCAATTAGATTCCTCATCAGATGCCAATGGATTTGATAACTTTTTGGATATATTTTCTACTGATATGGATTTTGAACAAGCTTATTCGATGTATAATACTTTGCAACAAAAGTCAGCCATTGGGTCGTTTGAAGAATTGAATAAAGTTCAAATGTTGAATTCACAATACACTACCAACTTGCCCACTCCTCCACCTCAGCAACAACAACAACAACAATTTTCTGCGCATAATAGTGTGACTGGTTTACCACAGGATGAATTCGCTGATTCTAGGCAACAAATACTAAATGGAGGACATCAATACATTCAACAAGATTCAGAACAACAACAGCATCAACAACAAAACTCAGAGCAACAACATCAACCTCAACAGCAAGAAGAAAATGACGATTTTGATCATTTCTTTACCAACACTGAATCAAATGCTCTAGAACGGTTTTTGGATAGTTTGGCAAACCCAAAAGCAGCAGCTGATCCATTACAATTTTACCATAATAGCCGATCAGCAAGAAACAACAATAATAGTAATAATAAAAGCAATAATGATGAAGGTAGTGGCAGCATACCTAAGGCTAATAATGATACGGGGTTTGATTTTAACTTTGAGATGCGTACAATGAGTGTACCTTCTTTTAATAAGCAAACCCATAAACAAGTGGAAGAGCCACACCAGCTGGAGCTGCAACAACAACAGCACCAGCAATTACAAAATTATCATCTAAATTCACACCTACATCAACCACAGCCTTTTTATCCAACCGATTCTACCCTCCACCCATCGTCAACATCTCCAAATACAGCCCATTCAAATGTCATGCAAGCACAATTTCAACCACAACCACAGCCACAGTATCAATACCAATATCAGAACCAACAACCACACCAACACCAGCAACAACAGTTGCAAGATCACGTTGCTCTTAAAAATGAGTTAGCTGAAGCTTTCTCAGTACCAGCTAAATCGCCATTCTCATCACCTCCACTTGAAAAACAAGTAGAGGAAGCAAAACAAGCTGAATCCAAAGCATCAAAAAGAGCACAGGCTAAACAAACTAAGCAAACTAAACAAACTAAACAAACTAAACTGACGAAACAGCAAAAGAATGATGTCAAATGTTCCCCTAACAAAGCTGAAATCAATAAACAACAATCATCAGCCACCACGTCGTCAGTATCATCAACAAATTCACAACTAATCACTCCACCAACTTCAGGCGACGAAAGTAAGAAAAGACAAGGCGTTGAAGAAGACGAAGAGGAGGAAGAGGAAGAGGAATACGACTCCGAAGACGACACCTCCACCATTAATACTACTTCTACTTCAAGACTGGATAAACCACTCCTCAAAAAACGTAGACGTTCAACCAACAAACCGCTTTTATCATTGGAACAAAAACGGTTAAACCACTCCCATTCAGAGCAAAAACGTCGTCAATTGTGTAAACAAGCTTACCAACGTTGTCTTGAACAAATTATTGATTTGGAAGCATTTGCCAGATTACCTGAATTGAATGAAGCTGATCGCAAGACTAAAAGAGCCAGGGTTAATAAAGAAGGATTGCCTAATTTATCTAAACATGGAGCATTGATGAGGATTAGCAATGAGATGATGTTGATCAGGCTGTTGAATGAGGGGTTGAGGCAGTTGTTGGAGGGTTAACTACCCTTTGTGTTTTTTGCTTTGGGATGAGGTAAAAGATTCAAAGTTCAATTCATGGAATAATAGAAAATCTTCTTGTTAGTATATATATATATATATATGTTTAAATATTATTTTGGGAAATACAAAGAGTATATTTATTTAGTTATTTTGCGACAATAGCTTGTGGCTTTCACACTTCTACAAGGTCCCTACTACTGATAAAGGCAAATCATATTGCATTTGTTTTAACAATCTCTTGAATTGTGTCAAACAGAAAGAAAACGAACGAAAATAAAAAAATATTTCAACAAAATCTCTTCCTTGGAAATTTCACTTTTAACATACGCGACTCTATCTACAGTTCAGTACAATACGCCACATCTAACGAGAATGCCACCAAACCGTGTCGTAATTGATTTAGACTCAAGTGCAGAGCCAACACCCACACCCACACCCGAACCAACCCAAACGCAAAATCAAGCTACAGCTAAAGCTCAAGCTCAAGCTGATCCACCATCACTCGACACATTAATCATTGGGACTCAAGATCAAATCACAACCTTGTCGAAACATGCACCATTAATCTTGCCCAACCAGCAGCCCGACCAGCCATATGCCAAAACACTACAAAAGTTACGGTGCACGTACAACTACACCTATTTGATCAATTGGTTGTATAATTTCCGTGGATATTTGAAACTACAATCGGAATTTTTCGATGTTGATATTTTTGAGTTGGAGTTGTTGAATTATTTTCCTGCTAGTACTTATGATGGATTGAACTCTTTGTCATCGAATTTTGCACCAGCTTCGAGTTCGGTGTTGTTTATAAATAAGCTTAAATCGAGTTTGGTTCATGTGTTGATGGGAAACAAGAACCATGGTTTGAGTTTTGAACAAGTTGTCAGACGATTTTTCGGGATTAGTACACCCTTAGGCGGTGTTGCTGTTGCTGCTCCCACTAATGATAGTGACGAAGTAATTGAAATTAAAGAGAATGGCGATTACCCACTGCAGGAGCAAGGTGATGTTGATGAGAACGACGACAGTGCTACTGAGTCGTCTAGCCCCGCAGCTGTAAATGAAGAAGATTTACCTCAATTTGATTATTTATTAATTGAAGGCAAGATTGAAGTCCTATACATAGTCATATCCCATATTGCCACCACCTATAGATTCAAAGACTGGATTGATCGAAGTTCATCAAACTCACCTGAGTTTTCCCGCATTGATCCTTTCTTCATTGACGACAACAACACATCTACTTCTGCTAATTCCCAAGGTGTGCAAACACAATGGGTCCTATTATTTGATAATAACCGATTATACAAAAAAACCATCCATTATCCACAGCTATCAATCCCCAAAAAACGTAAACTCGCCCCTGAATTCCCCAACGAATTCTACTCACCGTCAAATTTCGACATTGCCATATCCGACATCAAGTTTGACTTGATTGCTAAAAACATATTTGAATTCAATGCCTACTTGATCAAACTCAAACGCAGCAAAACGACGCCCAAGTCTTTGATCAATAAACTTTCGAAATCGGCCCTTGTTGAATCGTTATTCAACAACGAGATCAAAAAGAGGAAATTCATTGCTAATAAAAAGAAGGAGGTCCAGTTGGCAGGGTTGTTGGCAGTGAGGAAAAGATCTTCGCGGTTGGAAGCTAGGGAACGAGAAAAGATGCAGCAAATGAATCAAACTGGATTAAGTAGTCGTCGTCGCGGTGGTGGTGACGGTGAAGGTGCAAGTGTAGGTGACAGTAATGGAGATCTGAGAATGGATAGTCAGAGACGATTTGAAAGGAGACAACAAAGACAACATCGTCAATAGAAGCTTGTGTGGTGTTACAGTGAACACTTAATTCATGGAGCAAACCAACCTACTATTTAAATGTAGCATCACAAACCTCTCTTCTTGCCTCTCTTTACACCCATCTCTACGCTCATCTCTAGCTAGACTTTAAAAAATAAAAAAATATTTAGAGACACATACATACAACCTATACATGCAAAAAAGTACTGCCTTCTCTCTCTCTCCACACACCTTCTTCTTTACAAATTCATTTCATTCAAAATTTGACCAGCTAAAGTTTTATAATTCCATGTGTTACCCAACAACTTCTTAAATTGAACCCCATATAATCCCACCAAGGGCACCTTAACAATATGAATCTCAAACTTCAAAGGCGATTTAGAGCTACCACCGCCGCCACCGCCACGACGTTGTTGTTGTTGTTGCTGGTACTGTTGCTGACTCGAATTACTAGCGGTACTAGTTGTACGTTGATGACTAGCACGATGCTCAATCTTGGACGAAATCAACATATCGCTTCCTCCTACATATCCACTCAATGAATCAGCCGAATTGTCAAGGTCAAGCGTATCATTACCGAAATCAGCATCAAGTGTATTTGGTCCACTTCCTTCACCATGGCCATCATGGTCAGCAGCGTCTTCTCGATCGGTGTACATTCCTCTTATGGTACGCGCTGTAGCTGGAGTATTGGGTGGCATCTGAACTTGAGAATTATTCTTTTTACGATAGGTGTTGAGAAAAGTATTTCCAATGGAAATTTTCCTCCGATGTCCCGAGCTACCACCACCAATGGTTGATGATCTTTGAGGTTTATTTTGAGCATTTGATGGCGATAATAGCTCTGCTCCTCCTCCTCCTTGAGCGGCTTGAATAGCTTGGGCATTCATAGATGGTTGGCGGCTTGGAGTTCGAGCACCTTCAGAAATAGCTTCCACTTTAGGATCGTCAAAGGAGGAAGATTTCAGAGTTGATGACTTCAGTCTAAATGCATCGCCGTATAACTCATTCTCTTCTTCATTTTCATCGTCGTGGGCATATGCATCCAATATTTGATCTTCAGCGTCATCCTCATGTTGTGGCTGTTGTACTTGCTGTTCCTGTTGTTGCACAGAAGGAGTATGCACGCAAATAAACCCACCCTTCACCTCTTGAAATCTAACTCCTAATCGACTCAACACATTGATGATATTGTATCTTATAACAGGTAAAGGTTTGGTAGAAGTGGTTTGTACACTAAAGAATCCTTTCAAGAATAAAGTCTTGCAGTGCTCAATGGATGGCATTGAACCAGGCTTGGCTTCATTGTACTGCTTGATAATCTCATCCTCGGTGAGTTGAGGTACTTCTTGGACTTGCATATCATCCAACTTAACATCATCAAATAATGCACCAGCTGAACCCTCATCAAATGATATTTCAGTATTGTGTGGGCTTGTCGAATGAGCGAGTTCTATATTGGCATTATTTTGAGTAGCTGTATTACTTCTGCCACGACCATATGCATCTTTCCTAATTTGACCACCAACCGATTTAGCTCTTGCGGTAGGGTGCAATTTACGTGAGGGAACCGCCAATGTCTGTTGCTGCTTCGTTGTTGTATTTTGAGTAACAGTATTGGTGTGCGGGTCATAGTTTGGCAATGGTGGTAAATACTCCACTGGAATAAATCCATGGGGCCTATTGGGTGTAGAAGTCGATGCTGAATGTACATGCATGGCCGTATCTTGTCTTTTTTCCTTTCTCTCGGGCTTTGTTGGGGATAATCTTGATCCAGATTCCTTCTCTTTGGCTGTGACCTTCATACTAACACCACGACGTACCAACGGATCGAGCGTGCTCTGCGAAGAATGGGGCAGATTCCTTGCCGAATCAAATTCATTGCCAGGCTGCGATACTATCTTTGGTGAGCCTGATCCTCTAGATTTCTTACTTGAAAGCTTCCTAAACAAGTTATTAAAACCGGCTCCACTCGTGGAGCCTCCACTGGCTCTGTTAGGATCCAAGGAGTCAATAGGAGTGGTGCTTCTTGGGCTTCTTGGGTGTTGCTGCTCGGGTATAGCAAGCTCGTCATTCTTATTAGATGCAAGCGGTGGATTATCAAAGTTAGAAGGAATCACAGAAGTGTGTGCTTGTTCGGGAACTGAAATAACAGGAGGTGGAGCAACTGGTGGGGCCACACTTGGCGATTGCTCACGCTTTGGATCCAAAGTTTTCGATGGCGACCCGGAAAACGTCTCAACAATCCTTGGTTGCGGAGTATTTGGTGTATCCTTAGATGTATTATACTCACCAACAATAGGAACCTGTGTAGCAGTCTCGTGGGCATATTGAGGTGTCCTAGCGGGTGAGATCATTCCGCCTGACGTATTAGCTTGGGGTTGAGGTGTGTAATCCTCCTTTGGCGTTGGTAAGGATGTATAAGCTTGTTGGTTTTGTTGTTGCTGTTGTAAGAGCTTTTGCTGCTGTTGTATTTGATTTTGGTATTGTTGTTGCAATTGTTGTTGTTTGTATTGCTCTTGTTGTGCAACCTGAGCTTTGATGGCTTCCTCTTTAGCCTTTTTCCTCTTTTTCATTTCAACCACTAAGTAGTAAATTGAAATCAATGGATGGAACCCACCAGTGGGATCAGGAAGAATATTAGAATTTTGCGCCGATGCGTATTCCTTACCTTGTCGTGTTACATTGTACCAATTTTCAGTGCTCATTTGGTACTCAACACTAGTGAGCAACGTTGTCAATTCTTCGGTCACACTCTGCACCGATCCTAAATCAAACACAGCAATCTGTTTAATAATCTCCGGGTCCAAAGGCAAACGCAATGGCTCTCTCCGAGGGAGGTAATTTGAGACCTTGTGATCATATCCTTTATTCATCCAGGGGTGCGAACAAATTTCATGTAGTGAGGCCCTTTTTATAGGATCAACCACCAACATTCTTGACAATAAAGTGATACATTCTTTTGAAAGAAAATTTGGGTATTCAACATTACCCTTTTTAATCTTCTCGTGCAAAACCGAAACGGACTGGTCATCAAAGGGCACCTTTCCACACACCAACACATAGAGAACCACACCAAAAGACCAAATATCAACCTCTGGTCCAATATAAGGCTTCGCGCTAAGCAACTCAGGAGCGGCAAAATAAAGCGACCCACAATATGTTTTTAGTAAACTCTTTGGAGAATACAAGTTCGACAATCCAAAGTCAATAATCTTTACATCCCCCTTTTCATTGATCATGATGTTTTCAATCTTGAGATCTCTGTGCACAACGTTATTTCTATGACAATAATCCAACGCCGAAGCTATTCCGCGAGCAAACTTCCTCGCATGTTTCTCTTTCAAAGACCCATGAGCAACGATATAATCCAACATTTGTCCACCTTCGATATACTCAAATAGCATGTAATAATGGTTGGTCATGGGAACCATTTCGTATAGCCTGCATATGAACGGATGAAACAACAACCTACCAAGTGCTCCTTCTCGAATGGTCCGCTTATCCCTTGCCACTTCCTTTTCAAATTCCTTATGTTTCTGTGCTGCCTCTTGCGATGTTAGTGGTGGTGGATCATTAGCATGAGCTCGTTGGTAGAGTTTTGCGGCTCTAGGTATAATTTTAACGGCACAAATTTCGTGAGTTGTATTATGTTGAGCCAATTTCACCTTCCCCATGGATCCAGCTCCAATAGTCTTTACAAAGTTCCAGTCACCGATTGATTTTCTATGAAACTGTTGTTGTTGTTGTTGTTGTTGTTGTTGCTGTTGCTGTTTCTGTTGCTGTTGCTGTGTATGATGGGACTGCAGACGCAGATGTTGATGCTGATGCTGATGCTGCTGCTGCTGCTGCTTCTGTGCTGATAAGGTTTGCGATTGCTGACTCTGATCATATTGTTGCGACAGTGGCTGTCTTTGCAGTTGTGGAGTTTGTTGGCGTTGTTGATATTGCTGAGTCTCATTCCCTGAGTACTGGCTCGGAGTAATTGGACTGCGACCTACTTGTGGCAGTGAAGTTTGCCCCTGAGATGCCTTACTCAGAGCTGGAGATACCAATTCCCTGGGTTTAGGAAGTGGCTTCGAACCTCCTTTAGCTCCCTGTGGATTTGTCGCACCCACCGGAGTAGATGCAGGTGATGGTATTGATAAGGGTGGTAACAACTGTGCATCCAGGCTTCTGTCATTCAGTTTTGTAGCACTCAATTCTGATTGCGTCTTCACATTCCCACTGGTGCTTTTCAACATACGAGGGGTTGCTGGATGTGAAACAAAGGGGGATTTAGATTGATTGCCATCTGGCAACTGGCTCTTGCTTAAATCCCTTTGTACAAAAGGTTGATCGGCTTCCATGGTATCCGATTGTACTGTTGCGTTGAGTTAAAGGCAATCTTTGAATGGAAATAAATAAATCGATATCGATTACACAACCCTCGATTTGTTTTGACTTTGCCTCCTTTTTGGATGATTAAAGATGCTGCGCTGTGAACAATTTTTAAAAATATCGAATAACAAGTACGTTATAATTTCGACTCAAATTCCCGAGTGAATGTAAACACTGGTCTTATCGTTCTCTATCAAAGGAGCAATTGCTTATCCAAAAGCTTTCTGGCTATTATAAAAATTTAGTTAGGAATAAAAATAAAAAAAATGAGAAAAAAATAAATTTAAATAAAAAGAAAAGTACCTTTCAACCCTTTTCTTTTTCCTTTTCCTTTTCCTTTTCCTTTTCCTTTTCCAACGTTTGCTGAATCATTTACGCATGGCTTAGCAAATATAAGATAATTGTAAACGAAAGAAATACTGTACTAGCTGGAGATATTAAATATCCAAGTACTAGTAGTAAGAGATGTACATAAGCAAAGCTCGTTGTTGTCTTTGATAACCAGCAGTAAGCAGTATAGACATCAGAGGTCGTGCAAAATTTACAATTCGTCCAACTCCAACCGAAACAACAAATGACTTAGATAGAGCAACTACAAATGGCCAATTGACCCAATTGTAAGAATATTTATACATTTAATTGTATATAGTAGTTCAGTGAACACCTTTCTGTGAGCATCTATAAACACAGTCTCTTAGTGATGGGCCTTCAAATGTTGGTATTCCAAAGAGTAACCAAAGATAAGGATAACGACAGCCAAGTGAAGCAATGGTTTACCTGAGGCATTGTCGCCATCAAAGTAAGCAGCTCTGTATCTTGCCAATGGGTTAGTTGGCTTTTTAGCAGCTGGTGCTGCACCTTGTGGCAACTTCTTGTAAAAAGAAACAACTTCTTGCATTCTTTTAGCATTTGGGGCTGAACCAAGGTTCTAAAGCAAAGGTTAGTAAGGTGCTCTCGTATAAGCGGGAGAGATGACAGATTTAATATCACTCAATGCGAAGCATCGAGCATTCATAAAGATCCTGGAATTGTCGAATGAAATCGGCAAAGCCAATGACATGTCAACCTGGGAAATGAAAGTGCTTCATCCTACACAACCCCACAAGCTATCCCTATTTGTCGAATGCAATGCCTTGAAAAAATATAGCACTTCTCTGTCTCAGTTTGGTCCAATGCTAGGACCTTCCAAGTCCCTTTCTAGATATTGTCTCCTCTCTTTAAGTCCAACGTAGTGGCACATACCTTGGCCGAAGCGATCTTTGGTGGAATCAATGACGACAATTGTCTTCTAATAACAAATGACATGGTTGGTGGTATTAGTTGTTAAAGTAATGTCGTCTGTCCAAAAGCAAAACCGATATTTTTTTTTCCACTTCTCGTTTCTCTCTCTCTCATACGTTGAATTTCTATTTGATAAAAACTTTTTAAACCAAAATCGAAATTGAAACTGGTGCACGACTATACAATTTTATATGGTCATGGTTAACAAACCTACAATCATCTAGGATCATCTCTTTCATGTATTTGTCGGTTTATGCTATTGATTGAAATTATACATGATTCTATAGTACAGCTTAAAAACACATCTAACAAAAGTCATCACTAGTTAACACCACTTAAAAAAAATCACGACGGAAGACATCACCCCTAGTTCTCTCGTGAGCCACAGCATCTCTTTATGCTCACGAGATTCAAAGCTTCTCCCTCTCTACCACTATCCTATCCTGTCAAAGTGGCTCCATTTTACTCAATTCTCAGTAATGAATAAAACTAGACGAATTTGTTAGTAGAAGACACAACAGATAAATTAGGGTCCTCTCTCGTAGTATAACATACCAGTATTTCCCCTGAGGAACAAGTCTCCGTAGTCTCTAGTCACATTCCCATTGATAAATTCTTTACCGTTCTCTAATACCACATTCATGTAACCATCAATGGTTTGTAAATCACCGCGGTATTCAACCCCGCTGTACAACTTCACTCTCACTGGCGAGCCTATTAGGTCACCTAAAAACTTAGATGGATCTGTTCTATCAAATTCGGAATCTGACATCTGTACGGTTAGAGCTCTATGCTACTGTGAAGGTTTTATATAAAGGTCTGAAATGAAGTCAAAGAAATATTTCGCGAGAAAGAAAAGAATGGTCGTGTATCGAGGTCTAATCTATTCACCCACTATTGAACCTATAACAGTAAACAATCGCACCAATTTTTGCAACAATTGAATCTCTCCTCCTTCCTTTTGATAAAGAGCCTTACTAACTTGACCACTTTCCAATAGGTAGTCCCTTTTCAACACCCCCATAACCAACTCATTGACTGCTTTCATGAACTTTTTTGTTTGCTCCACGCCAGGTTTATAAGTTGGACCCATTGCAAGGAGGACAGTTGTTACCAACTCAAATACAGGAACCACCAACTCATTCAAAGATATTGTGTCTTCATGTTTGGCGTCGGGGCTAACCAAGTCTGATAATGATAATGGCGTATCCAAGAGCACTCTTATGCTGACATTTTTAAAATCCTGCACCTCATGCACATGTAATGTCAATCCCAAGTCAGGGTCAACCTTCAACAAGTTTAAGTTTGCCAAAGTTGCAAATAGTTCATTCTGCACCAACTGTAATGCCCCCTTTTGAGACTGGGCTATTTTGACGAGTAGGTACAAGTTTGCCTTGAATGCCGTAAGTTCAACAAAAAGCTCATTAAATGTCAATTCAGAAGTTTTGGATGTAGACAACTTGATCACCTCGTCAGTTCGTCTTAATGCCCTAATGACTTGTGACAAGAAGCTCTGTTTGACAACTTGTTTCAAAATGATATCTGATTGGCTCAGATCTTCTAACTTCAAGAGCGACTCGATCAAAAAAATTGAATTTATGCGCGATAACCCTTCTGAGTACAATGCATCATTAGTCAAGATTGGTAAAATCTTCTTGTGAATGGAGCTCACCACGTCCATGATTTTCGTGGCAAGCAATTTGTTTTGGGAAGCTTTCAGAATGAATTTGTTCAATATCGCATAGAATTCGGACCGCATATTTGGAGTAACATGAGAACTAATTACTCCAGAAATGCAAGTTTGAAACAATGGCATAAGCTGTTGCACTGCCAAGTCGGTCTGTTTGACATTCTCGAGGCTCAAAAATTTACTCTCATATAGGTCAAATAATGAGACGCAAAGCGACACCAATTCTTCTGAAAACAATATATCAGACTCAAGATAAATCGAAACTTTGGGCAAAAGGGAATTGAACACGTCAATGATAACATCACTTGAGGTAATCTGATCCTGCAACACCAACACTAATTGACACCACGAAGCCAAACATCTCAACTGAACATCGCGTGAATTGTTCATGACAAGATACTTTGTAACGAACTCCTGCATTTTGTTTCCTTCGGTCATTACCTCTTCGTTGTATTGCTGCTTCGACTCGGGTGTTACCATATTTGATCCTTGGCACAATATTCTATAAATCTTCTCCAAAATCGAATAATCCAACGTATAGTTTGGACCTTGTACTTTCTTCAAAATCATCTCAACGTTGAACGAGCGGTTCAAGTAATCATATTTCTCAACCTCAAGATTCCTGAAGTTAAAGTTCAAGACATCAAGAAAATCAATAATTCTCGCTGTCCGGTTGGGGAACTGAGTCTTGGAGAGCAAAAGTTGTGAATAATAGTCCTTCTGTGTGGATGAATGCGCATTGTAAAACTCCAATGATAACAATTTCAACGCCAATTCACGTTGCATGATAAATGCAGTAAACGAGTCAATGCTTGGTAGAGAACTAATGAAGTAATTTTCAGCGCTGACACCAAGATCTCCATCAAACTCATATCCACACCAGCTCGTCATCAAGTCCAACTTGGGCTGGAAGTTGATTAACTTCTCAACCAAATTGTAGTCACGCACCCTATTCATGGAAATTCCCGAAGACACGGGGTTAGAGCAAAGCTTGATCAAGATCTCCAAAATCAATGATGACAACTTTGCTGGTCCAACGTCAATAACATGACGGTTTCCATTAGCAAAATCCAATTCCGAAATTATGTTTAAACTATCGCGCAACGTGGCCAATAGGATGTCTAATAGTGTCGTGTGTTGCGACTCATTCAAGTTCAAAGTATTTGCTTTGATTTCAAACCCCAATAAGAAATGTGCTATGTTAAGAGTCCTCCTTACGGGATCGAGTAAGCTAGCAAGAAGGTCTAAAATCTCGAACTTGATCTCCAATGTATCCTCAATCTCTTCAAACTTATCAATGAATGCAAATTTAATCTTTTCCGATTCATCAATGTTTAAAAAGGTTGTGAGTAAACGGTCACTACTCAACAATGGGTCCGCTTCAGACTTGCTACTTCTAAAATGATTGGCTTTCCCCAATTTACTCAAAATTTTCAAAGCATTGCGTGAAATAGGGTTATCACAATTGACAAATAATGCAATATGGGCAACAGAAGACAAGTTGAACAAGATCACATCATAAAATGTTTTTACACCTGAGAGCGCAAGGATTTTTGATTGATAAATGTTGTCAAAGATGGAAGTTGGCTGGCTCAAGACCTTGTTCATAGATGTACTGATGCTCATAGTCGAGTTTCTATGGACAGGTTGCTGGGGTATGTTTGTCCTCGTCAATACAGGTAGCAAATGGTTGCGGAAATTGTTTTGCATTCCCAACAAAGAATTGAGTACATTTAATGCTAGACTGACCAAATTTTCAATCTCAGCAGAAGCATTTACTGCTTCTACTCCATGGTCAATAACTTTGAACAAGGCGTTGTAAACCTTGTTATTGAAAAAGCATGCAAGGACAGCCAATGAGTGATGCAACTTGACAAACAAGTCGTAATTAATAGGCAATCCAGGGATCAATGAATCGAAAATTGATTCAAACGACCGGAAATCTCTGATAATATTCAATGCAGAATCGCTCAAAAACTCCCAATCGACTTCATGTAAGGCGTCAACGCACAATTGAAGTATTAGCGTCTGCAAAGAATCTCTGTATTCTTCATTTGTTAAATTATGTGACTCACCCAACACATCAACCAAAAGAAACTCAATGTAGGGCCATATACCAATTTTGTTATTTGGCCTATGACCATATCCCAAATCACACGGATAAGCCAAAGTGTACTTCAGAGTGTGATCAAAATTCAATGGTTGCAACAATTTTTTAACAAGGTCGGCAAAATTGAGCACTTGACTATAGTGCGTAAGATTATTCGCAAACACTTCAATTGTTCCAATTGATCTTTTCCTTGTGTACTTCTTTCTCTCCAGCTGCTTGCTAAACAAATCATTCAGTTGGGGTTGGCTTAAATGTAGACCATGGTACATCCAGCGGTCCAACAACCGCCACGATTCGTACCTTATGAAAGAATCCAGATTGTTTTCAGCAAGATTACCCAATAGTTGAAAAATCAAATTCAACAATACAATCCTTGAATCGTCACAAACATGAATATCAGGCAAGTTTATATAACTTGGATTCATAGTCGAGTTATGCGCATTGACATCAACTTGCAAAACCTTCCCACCATTAATTAAGTTGTCAAATTCGAGAAATCCCTTTATAATTGGTAAAAACCGGTTGAAGGCTATATTTTTAATCTGATCTGCTCTCTCTGAACCAGACAAGTTTAGCATGATTGATGAAATCAACCTCACAAAACCAGATATTGAAATAATAGAGTCTTCTGCTAGTTCAATAACTATCCTATCATCGCCATTTTCCTTAAAGTCCCCCACTCTCTTGTTAGAAAACACAAGCTCGTGGCGTTTGTGGTATACGCTCAACTGGTCGTTCAAGTCTTGTTCAAAGTTATTGTTTAGCGATTCGATGTAATAATTTAACGAGTCAAATATGGAGTCGATTGAAATTTTTGAATAATCATTTTTCTTTGCATGGCTATTGTTGTTGATCAAAATATCCCATATCTTGCTAGCAATGCTTGATCCACCAGAAGATAATGACGCCAAAAGAACACTAAAGCTAGCAGCAATCAAAGGCGAGGTATTGTTATTCAACCCCCATGATAAAAAGCCAAGTACTTCATTGGTGTTGGATTCGTCCGTCCAAAATGCCGAGCATAGTTCAGGTCTGTTGTTGTAGGTATAGGCAAAAGCCAAATAAAATCGTTCTAAATCTGCACGTTGAGCAATCTCATCAAGCTCCAGTAACTGTGGCTTCTCTGCGTTTGTGCGCTCTTCGTTATCATCGCTATCATCGCTTACCTCTTCATTTCTATCCAGAAACGACAAAGCAAAGTCTTCTTCGCTGTCACGTAATGAGGTTAATATCAATGCAGCGTCTGCAACAAATGTACTGAAAAAGTGTTGCAACAAAGGAGATATCAATGAGTCGTTGAGCTCTGGGTTTAGGGTTAAGTATGAGATATCAACCAATTTGACGGCATTGACAAACTCTGGTCTCTGTTTAGCCAAATTCAAAAGCTCTGGTGCGCCTTGGTATATGAACTTCTTAGGAGCAAATGGCGGTACAGTTCTTTGGAGTAAAGATCTGAAATCATACGTATCAGATAACTCAAAAGCACGTCGCGTTTCTGGCGTACTCGTTTCAGCACAATAACTTAACAACAACTCCATCACTCCGACTGAAATTAACAGCTCCATGTAAGTGATTATATTCTTTTGGAAATCGTATTTTTTAGTATCGTTGCACTTGCACCAAGGGATAAACTCAGTTAAAAAGATGAATCCAGTAACGATTTCAAATCCATGGAGTTGAGATTGTGCCAAGTCAAATACTTCTCCTTTCTGGTTCACCGGGATTGATTTTGTAATCAGCGTGTACAACTGGTCGACCAATGCAGAGTTATCGCTCACTTTAGCATAAAAATTCAAAACGAATGGGAGGAAATGAAAGACGAAAACGTCATCATTTTGCAACGACTTTATCACCTTGATCACTTTCTCGTAATTTGTCACCGATCCAACCTCATCAAAATAAGACTCACTCAATGCATACAATAATGTACCTAATAGTTCGTGGAATTTGAACAATTGCGATCTCGCAAAATTGATTCCATTAATGAACACCAAGCTCAGCAAGTCTCCTGTTACCTTCTGTTTGTCAATCAAGTCATTTAAAATGTCAATTAATTTATAAACTTTGTTAAAACTCTCAATGGCGTTATCAAATATTTCAGTCGGGCTCAAGGCCAAAATCTTATTCCCTACGAGGTATATCAAAATGTTTAAAATGTATTCACCACGACTAAAATAAGACAATTTTGAACTGTCGCTCAATGATGTACCCTTTTTATAACTAACATCTTCGCTATAAAACAATAACTCCGCTGTGCAGACCTCATCTAAATCGAGCTCTGTAGCTAGCAATACACTCAACTCGGTAAATGCTTCGTTCAATTGCACCTCGTCACCATTGCTGAGTTTAAGTGGGGCATTCAACTTGTTTCGAGATTCAGTCAGTGGTGATGGTGTTTTTAGAACCTGTGTAAGATCATGAGATATTATCGATAAATCAACGGTTGAAATATCAACGTCGGGTTGAAACTTGATTGCATTATAAATCTCTGCAAACAAGTCTGGCGACCATTGATAAGACATTATGGTGTATCTAATTTTGGTATGGGAATCGTGATTGCTTCTGAAAACTTGTTCAAATTTGATGCCAATATTTTTTTTCTTCTTTTTAGGTATCAAACCAAACGCTACCGAAACTCAAAATGTTGCAAACTATAAACAAATTGGATACGAGAGAAAAAATCGCCAAATGAACGAGATTTTATCCTTAGAACATCGACACTGAGGTAACTAATTAGAAGGTTCGAGATGATGGAAAACTTAAACGTGTGTGAAGTTCTGTGAAAATAGAGTTTGGTTGTTGATGTAGTCGAAATGCAATTCCATGCCAAAACCTACATGCATTAATAATAAATATGTATATTTTGCCCAATCTAAATAAAAAAGAAATTAACACAGTATATCAAGCTTACTCCATCTTGACATTACATCCATCATACAAGGACATTGTCAAGTNGAATTGTGGGTGTCTAGTTCCTAGACAGAAATCGTTGAATTGGGTAGCTAAAATTGCCTTGATGTTTTCAGGATCTTTGGTAGCCCAGAGCTTTATGGTGAAAATTCTCATAGAAAACGTAGGAACCTCTGTATTTGTGATCTCAGCATATCTATCAGCCGCAAAGTCAACAAGAGTTCCATTCCTTTTCCTTTCGATCAACCAAAATGGAAGTTTAAATCCGAAAGCTCCATCACTTTCACAGTTTGTTTCTTTAGCTGCACCCAACTTTTTCCTCAAGTATGCCTCGTTAACTTGATTGTATACGGCATAAAGGATAATCAATGCTGGCGCTAAAACATACCACTTGGTGGCGTAGTCGAGTATATTAAAGTCAGACATGATGAGTTTGTTATTATGACTGCTTCAAAAGTTTGTGAAGATGGTGTAATAATTTGTGAGTGATTTGAAGCTTTTTTATATACGATTTGCTTCTCCTCCTCCCTCTTCCTCCTCCGTCGTCATTTGTGTGACAAAAATGAACTCCTGTATATTGTTTTTTTTCCGTTCTTATTTCCGCACCTTACTTTTTGAGAACTAAAATTTGTTTTTAGTGAAGATCAGAATGTCACTCAAAGACGAACTAGAGGGTTTGGAAACGGATAAAAGTGACTTGATAAAGAAGATTTGATGGATGGCAGTTGATAATCAAACTTCCGACTCCTCCATGGTCAACCCATAGGGTGCCAATCAAGATCTGTGGAGCTGAGAAAAAGATGTACAATGGGAGTTTTGAGAGGGTGCGGTTTTATAATGATGCATTACGAACAAGAGTAGTGACGTATTCTCTTCCCATAAGTTGTAGCATATCAACTGGAGTTTAGATGATTTGATCTGAACCAGAAGATATCTACGTGGTACTCAAATAGCGCCTTTGTGGCTTACGATCTGTTATCTTGGTTCAAACCCTCAATAAATACATATATTACTCTATCCAAAGCTAAGTAAAAGAAACTAACACAGTATATCAAGCTTACTCCATCTTGACATTACATCCATCATACAAGGACATTGTCAAGTGTGACATCTTAAGTGGTGGGTATGGAGTGCTTGGATCCATCCACAAAGAGCCAAATTGTTGTATCAATCTAGCAGTGACATAACTAGCTTCAGTCAAGGCAAATTGTTGTCCAAGACAGATTCTTGGTCCACCATTGAATGGAACAAAAGCCCAGCCTAGTTTTCTGGTTTCTGGCTCAAACCATCTTTCAGGTCTAAATTCCGAAGCATCTTTGCCGTAATATTCTTCCAGTCTGTGTGTTGCATATACAGTGTAGTTAACAGTTTGTCCCTTAGTAACCAAAATTGGAGACATACCGTCTGGTCCACCACCTCGAGGTAAAGTTGTGTTC
>NW_026261733.1:0-1696 GCF_024628925.1 Lodderomyces margitis
CCAGCAATGGTTGAAATACTGGCGATGAAGTAAACATTGTAGATCTTTGGTAAGTGATCTAAAACTTCGTTGATTCTCAAAGCAGGACCTGAAAATATCCTTTCTATTTTAGCTGACATTGTCTTTTCTTCTATGAGTGAAAATACTCTGATGTGTTATATACTTAAGAAGTAAGCAAAATGGAAATTCAAAAATTGGAGGAAATATCAAGGGCTATTTATAATTTGAGGGCTTGCTCCGAGAACAAGTTAACAATGTATTAATTTAGCCACCTTCTTGGTTTGAGTGTTGACCTCCTATTTATTGTCTTCCCCAACAAAATTAGGAATATGTTGCAAAGCTGGTTACATTGTTTATTATCTGTTCACACCCCCACCGGATTAAATAATAAAAAAATACAATAAAAACAATCAAAAGATTTTTATGTTGCATTCGTCATTTTGAATAATGATCTTATAATAATGGCACAGACAAGTGATACAAACCTCGACTTGGCTTAGAACAAAAATAATAAACCCAATATACACACCAGTGTCAGATGCAAAGAACAATAAATTTCGTGTATGGAAAACCAAAAAATAAAAAAGAAAATGGCAATTGCTTTCACAATCATGTAGTTCGTTAGACTTTGCAGCCTGTATTGTTTTTTTTTTAACTGACAAAAAAATAAAAAAGTGTCAGCCCGGACAAATTTTCGTTCAGATATTACTCTCATGCTGACAATTTTTGTACATTCGCTTTAACCCAAGAGGATTGAATTGACAAACGTCTTGGTAAGAAGCTTACCACAGAGCGCAATAAATAGTTTTTCCGTGAAACGATCTTCATATTCGGATCGCGCGCCAAGCGAAAATAGTTTTTCCTCTGATGACGTCAAAATTGAAAGAGGTACCCCTAGTTCAGGTGTGGCGGACAGTACAGCGCATCAACTTGAATTAAAATTGGTTGGTTGTAACATTCTTCGTAAACTAGGGCAACATTTGTGTGAAAAGTACAGTTTAAAGTATAGTAGCGTAAAGAGCTGGTGAAGAGAAATTAAGTTGGCTTAGTTTAGTACCATAATACCCTGCGACGATTTTGTGGCCAATTTATACCCAGGCCATAAAAATTAATCTATCTGAACTTTGGGGCCATACAGGTTGTCCTATAGTATCATATACCACCATTCGAAGCAGAATTTGTGTTAAAAAAGCTCCAAATTAATAGCAACGCTATAAAGCGTAAATATCATAGAAGCAATTCAATGATTCTTTCACGTCTATTTTCCCCAACAGTTTTGGCTAAAATATTGTTCAAATGTTGTCGAAGACAAATTAAGTCAGGAATACAATTGCATATTGCTATTACTTCTTCGAAAACCGGTTAAACGATTTTTATATTGTTTCACAACTCATAGCGAGAGGCCCACAACTTCTACAAAAGATTCTAATCAAACATGTTTATCATTATTAAAAAACTATATAAAAAGTAAGTTAAACAAGAATTGAAATCAAAAATTTCGTAACGAATTCAGACATCCACACACCCCATCAAAAACAAAATCTATTTTTGTTCTTCATCAGTGTTGGAATCTTCTTCCATCAACTTTTCTTCATTATGTTCAACACTCAACTTTCTAGCCAATTCGGCATCAGATACCAATGGAATAGTTGGCTGCCATGAGCCTGATCTCCAAGCTGGAACCTTCTCGGCCCAC
>NW_026261734.1:0-755 GCF_024628925.1 Lodderomyces margitis
TATTGCTTATTTATTTGCTAATAAGTTGAGGGGGAGGGAGAATGGAGCATATACTATAACTGTCACTAAGATCTCAAACGTGGGATACTTCCCGCCGACGAACATATTTGGTCCTATTTTTGAAAATGCTTGCTTAAAATGGGTTTAAAAAAGTACTGAGAGAAGTCTTCCGCGTTAAGAAGGGTCTAAAGCCTGATTAGGCAAGGCTGAAGTCGTAGATCCAGATCCGTCCTGAGATCTATGAAGCTGTGTGAAATGCGAGCCGCGCACGACCTGTTTCAGTTTTTTACATTTTAAGTAACAACAAAAAATAATATTGTTGGGGTTGCAGCTACGATCCCTAACGACCTTTATAAACCAACGCTATCGTTTAAATTTACCCCATCACGTCTATCCAGAATTGTAACCAATCATTGTGAGGTACTGCCACTTGCTACTTTTTGTTTACAGCTAGAAATTGCGCACCTACGCCCCTCTCCCAACCCCACAGCCTCGTCAGATCTAGGATTAATCCGGCTAAACGCGCAATCCAAAAATTGTCATGTCGAGCTCATCTAATACCGCCATATTCTTTGGATGCTCAGTTGCAGTGGTGTCCTCTGCTATCCAATCACTTGGTGTCACTCTCCAGAGAAAATCACATTTATTACACCTACATATACCAGGGGAGATCTCCACAGATGGCGCGTATTACCACACAACTCATAGTCGACAACAAAAGTATAGACGCAATATGTGGTATCTAGGATTCAGTC
>NW_026261735.1:0-3128 GCF_024628925.1 Lodderomyces margitis
GCAGAGCCTTGTCCATTGAGACACTGTACCGTAGGTTGAAGGGGAACACGAACTAAACAGGTTGAAAGCGCATTGACGTAAGAACTTGAACAAGGACGAGGTTCAAACGCCATTGAATATGCAAGATCTGCAGATATCTTCGCAGTGAAAGCTTGCGTTGTTGAAGATTTATAACGATTCCTTCGTTGTCATCTTGGGTACCCTTTGATGAATGGCAGTGTTTGTCATCATTGTTGCTTATTAATTGTTGTAGCCTGAATTGCTTATATTCTGCTTAATCTCTATATATGGAGCTATATAAGAAGAAGGTAAACATTTTTTCTGATTATACTCTACATTACAGCGATCTAGGATCTCCGTGTATCCACATGACACAGAGGAGTTACATAATTGTAATCCCTTGAATGCCGACCTAATGCCAACATGCGTGAGAGAGTGGCAAAGAAAAGCTAGCTCAACAGCCAGATGATACGAATAGGACTTAGTGATGCAGGATGAGCTTAATGCGAGGACGATAGGTGCTGACTTGCGGAAGATACACTACTTTTCACTCTATTGCCAAAAGTGCCATTGGTACTACACAACGATATATCTTGTCAGAACCTACGCCAATGTTATCCAAGCAGGATTAGGTGCCATCAATGTCGTAACATCAAGTAACAGCTGCAATGCGGCTACCAAGGGAAAAAAGGGAAGCTTTGAGACTATGAAAACTAAAGATAAGTGCAACTAAAAGTACAAATCACATGCAGGTTAATTATGCTGAGTTTTTCAAGATTTTACAATAAAACCATTGCCTAGTGGAATATTCTGAAAGTCTTATGATCCTTCTGGGATAATAATAGAATATATAAAAACCCAGGAAAATAGGTGCTATGGCCATTGGAACATGCAANGGACGAATACCTACTTTTAGTATTTTAACGCATCCCTCTCACATCACCTCCATTAAGTAATCTAGATAATAAATTGCTTTCGCACATCCTCGCATCCCAATAATGAACATCCGTACATCAATTTATGACATCTGAACACCAAGTAGACATCCATACACCCCGATGGAACGGAACCATGCATCCAAAGGACATGTACCCGTACCTCCCCAAAATTAAATTATTCTCAACCTACAACGCAACATCAAATACAGTATAGAGAGACAACTGGCAAAATTTCAGGACGGTAACAACAAAGTTAGTGTTGAAGAATGGTAATGAACCCATCGATGTCATCTTTAGAAACCTTTTGTTGAATGGCAGTATCTGACATTATTGTTGCTTATTAATTGTTGTAGCCTGAATTGTGTATATTCTACTTAATCTCTATATATGGAGCTATATAAGAAGAAGGTAAACCTTTTTTCGGTTTATACTCTACATTACAGCGATCTAGGATCTCCGTGTATCCACATGACACAGAGGAGTTGCATAATTGTAATTCATAGAGTATTAGCAATGGCCAACAACAGGTGATGGACATGTTGTGTTATGCCTGGACTTTGTTTTTCCTCTTATTCTGGATTTATGTTCTTGTACGTAATATTTCCGAAGCAGCTGGTATTATGTCTGGTACTATGTTGAAGCCTATGATGGATGCTGTATTTGTAAGTCACATGTTATGTTTCACTGTGCGAGGGTTATTCGAATTTGGGAAAGCGTGGATCCCTATCCTTTGGGCATCTCCATGCGTCCTTTTTAGATGTAAGGTAATCTGCTTTGCGTAGTTGTGGTACGAATGGATGCTCGTGTTGACATGTGTTAGCAGGCAAGGAATTACAATTATGTAGTTCCTTGTTTCTATGTCGATACACGGAGATTCTAGAACAGTGTATTATAGAGTACAAATAGAATAGAAGTTGACCCTCTTGTCTATATGGTTAGATATAGCGAGTAACTAGAATACACGCAATTCGGGCTAGAACAATTAATAAGTAACAATAATGTCAGATAATGTCATTCTACACAAGGTTTCTAAAGATGACATCGATGGATTCATTACCATCTTTCAACAGGATGCTCAGGCTTTGCGTTCGTGGTTGGGATTATCTTTGGTTCATGGATGTCTGCTTGTTGTAGTAGTGTTAGCAAGTTGTTGTACGGGTGAGCATCTGGTGATTGCACGGATGCTGTTAAATTGGCATGCAGATGTTGCAATATATCGGGTGCGTAAGCGCATCCGACTCGGAGGTTAGTTACTGATGTTTGTCTAGAAGATTAGCTAGACTTCTAAGCGAAGTTAAATAATATCTCTTTGTTGTTTCTAGATAGTTGTAGATACGGAGTATGTCTTGTTCTTTCTAATTGCCTTCGCGTCTGCTATCTTCTGCTTCGAAGTTTTGGTACGATGACGGCTTGTTCGATGCATAGTAGTTGTGTGTAAATTGTTGACATTGTTGACATTTGTTAACAGTCAAAGAATTACAATTATGTAGCTACTTTGTGTCAAGCCGATACACGGAGATTCGAGATCCGTATAATGTAGAGTATACACGGAGATCCTAGAACCGTGTGTTGTAGAGTATAAATAGAATAAAAGTTTACCTTCTTGTCTATAGCTACATTTATAGAGGGTAACTAGAATACATACAATTCACGATACAACAATTAATAAGTAACAATAATGTCAGATACTGCCATTCAACAAAAGGTCTCTGAAGATGACATCGATGTGTTCGTTACCCTTCTCCAACAGTTAGAGAATCGACATGTTTGTCATCCATCAAAGTTTTACTGTTGAAGTTCTTTGTAACAAGTCTCTCGTTTCGTTGAGTGCCCCTCTGGGCCCACTTAAGTTTTTGTGCCTTGTGCGTAGCGCATCTTTATTGACTGTTAACGCACGTATTTCCCTAACCTCGACCGATTATGCGGTTTAATATCACTTTGCAACAGTTTGTGTTTTGTTGTGTCAAGACTCACATCAGCGACTCCCGCTTCACATCTTTGTCTTGGTAGCCTTACAACATTTCCATTATGATTTCCCCAAAATTGGGCTGGTAATATGATATGAGCAACAGTATGTTTACTCTGAAGAAGCGTGCCTTGTGGTTTAGCTGTGCAGCCTTTCTGTCTCCGCGAATCTTTTCGGGAGTCTTCCAATTGGCTTTCGTAACAATCCCTGCTTTTATTCCTTGT